>NC_142937.1:27836552-27851552 GCF_046866305.1 Octopus bimaculoides
TTGTTTCGATAATCCAATAACTACAATACAAAGCATGTAGCCCTTAAAACGGTTTTTGTGCATTTACAGAGAATACCGAACTGTCTTACACAGGATCTTGTTTATAGGAATTCCCAATAAGTTATGAATACCCAAACTGGGAAGTCAGTTATGTAATAACATGAAATTAGTTACTCGATATTAAGAATTTATATAAAGTAGCCCCGAAAAGGGCTTTAATGCTTTCCTAGAGTATATAGAACTTAGGAGGAAATACTAATAAGGTATATATAATAAAATCCTGAAGCATGTTACGTAATAACAGTCTAATCAGATATGAGGTAATAACAATTCAAAGTAAATAACTCTGAAAAGTTTTTCTGTGCCTTCCCAGAGAATATTACCCTCAGAGGCGCTAGTGTTGGTATATTCGTGAAAAAGTCTCTAACCGAAATAAGTGGGTCTATTGTTTAGGAAAATACTATTTACTTGTTTAAGGGTTGTACTAGATAAATTGCGAAAACAACTCTAACTGATCACATACTAAGAAATAAGAACACTCAATTTCATTTTTACCAAATCATTTAGGAAAATGAATGGGCTATTTCCTTTGGTTGGAAAAATCTGGGCGAATGGGTTCTTTCCCTTAGCTGTTAAAATGAAAAATATTATATATATATATATATAAGGATCCCTTCCATGAACCCTATTATCAACTTTCTCAACAATCTGAGTGTACCATGAGGTTTCCAGACACGAGTTCTACTCACGTATCACGTTTCCTCAAAATCGATAAAACGATGTAGCAGGAGTTAGCTAACAACTCCACAAACACACAACGACGGACAGAATTTCGCACAAATGTAGTATATATATATATATATATATATATATGGATTCGGTAGCCGGAAATTTAAAGAAGTCCTCTGGGTATATTTATATCAATATATCTATAACTGTGTGTGTTCGTGTTTGTGTGTATGTTCCACCACCACATGACCACCGCTGTCTTCATGTTCCTGTATTTAGCTGTTTGGCAAGAGCAACCGATAGAATAAGCACCAGGTTTACGATAACAAAACTAGTACTGGTGTCGACTCGTTCGACTATAATATTCTTCAAGGCGGTGTGTCTATGTCTCCGTAACCTTGCGGTTCGATACAAGAACCCGATAGCATAAGTACCAGTCTTCGAAAAATAGTGCCAAGATCTATTCGTTCGACGAAAAAACAATATCCAGTTCTATATTTAAGAGATGAGGAATTATTTACATTATTTACATTATCTACATTTGACGGATATTCGTCCTCATCTTGTTTGTTGTTAACACAACGTTTCGGCTGATATACCCTGCAGCCTTCGTCAGGTGTCTTGGGGAAATTTCGAACCTGGGTTCTCATTCCTATCGATGTTACTATTATTATTATATTATTATTATTATTATTATTATTAATCAGGTCGCTGCCGTGAATCGAACTCGGAACCTTGGGGTTAAGAGCGCGGGCTACTAACCCCAAGGTTCCGAGTTCGATTCACGGCAGCGACCTGATTAATAATAGTAATAATAATAATAATAATAATAATAATAATATAATAATAATAATAATAATAGTAACATCGATAGGAATGAGAACCCAGGTTCGAAATTTCCCCAAGACACCTGACGAAGGCTGGAGGGTATATCAGCCGAAACGTTGTGTTAACAACAAACAAGATGAGGACGAATATCCGTCAAATGTAGATAATGTAAATAATGTAAAACAAAATCCGTCAACGCGGTGCGTCAGCCTGATCGGAGTCTCATGACTGAAACAAACAAGACAAAAAGATAGATGATGTTATGCAATGATCGTCTGATCCATTTGATAACATAAATAACAGATGGAGCAATCAATGCTCTAATGTACTGGATTATATCCAATACGTTCGATAGGTTTTAAAAGACGTGTTTTTGCTCTTGTTTAATTTTGTCAAGCCACAAAAGTTCGAAGCTTTAAGTCTCATAGATATAATTAGATATCTTCGAAAAATCTACTTCCCATACAATACATAGCTTCGTGTATAAATTCGGCCATTTTGCTTAAACTGTAAGAAGTTATATATTTTCAGTGTGAAATCTTACAATATCTTATCCGTAAATGTACAAGGTGGTGTGGGAGAAATAAATAGATTAATTTTAACACTAGTTATGGTATTAGATGCGATTACGAAAATCTGATGTTCCAGGAATAGAAATCATAGAATCGGTTTCATAAATAAGTAATTCAAATGAAATTATTCACGAAATAAATAATTAAATTAAGATAAAAGGAGGGTGTACATGATTAAAATATCTCGAAGTATTTATATATTTGTGTTCTGTTTGTTTAAACTAACTTTATAATGTTATATTAACTTAATTAGTTGCTGATTAATCTAGCTCCATGTACTTCTATCTACCTATCTGTCTATCTATCTATCTATCTATCTATCTATCTATCTATCTAACTGTCTGTCTGTCTGTCTGTGTGTATATATGTGTGTGTTTTTGTGTTTGTTTGTGTGTGTGTATGTGCGCGCGCGCGTTTCCTTTCTATCGGCAGAAGTTAAAAAAGTAATTCAAGATCTCAGTGTTTCGAGGATGACAGGAAACTCTTAGTCCTTGAGGTATTTTGTAATTTTGTCGATTGAAAATAACAAATATTTATTCATGCATCGGGTTCTATACGCCACGTTTGGACTTCAGAACTTTTGTACATGTTAAAGAGAAAATGACTGAGAGTAATTGAAAGAGAGAGATGCCCGGTCTGGGAATCGAAACCGCTATCCTACGATCGCGAGTCCGCTGCCATAACCACTGGGCCATTGCACTTCCACTGATTGAGCTCTACTCCAAGTTGAAGCATTGACTTCTTCTTGTACTAGAGAGAGTAGGACTTTCTGTTTCATTGATTTTAAATAGTGAAAGCTTGTGGTTTCGTGGTTAAGGTATTCGACTTACGATCGTAAGGTCGTGAGTTCGATTCCAAGCAGCACGTTCTGTCCTTGAGTCATACACTTTATTGTCATGATGCTCCATTTCCCTCAGCAGAGAAAAAAAATTAGGTGTATTTGTAAATCAAAGGATCAGCCTTGTCATATTCTATGTCTCGCTGAATCTCCCAGAGAACTACATCAAGGGCGCACGTGTCAATGGAGTACTCAACCACTTGAACGTTAATTACCCGAGCAGACTGGTCTGTAAATCGGAACTGCCGGAACACTCGTCGTCGCAACCGACGGAGTGCCAGTATTGATTTTGAAATGATGCCAAAATATGTGGAAAATTGGTTGGCGAATAAACTCAAACTTATTCTATAAGAGCTCCTCAGCATACTTGGAGCACTTGAGACTAGATCCTCTTTGTAGATCCTGTTCTGGTCGGCAATAATTCCTAACAAACATTTTCTCGAGTGAGCGTCACATTGCGATGCAGACTTAGTTAGATTATACAATGCTGTTTAGTTCTAACAGACTCAAATACATGCAAAGTAAGTTTGTTTCTTACCTTCAAAGAAAGATCTGGCTATTCTACTCTCAGCAAGTAAATTAACTTTAAGAAATTAATTCTGTTTTCCCGAAGTGATCCTCCCTTACCTTTGAGAGAGTCTAACTACCACCACCAGGTTTTCGCTTCGTTTCTGCAGCAATAAAGATATTTCAATTAATTAAGAACAGTTTTGCTTAAAGCATTTGGTACATCACACATGATTGTAATTTATGACTGGTAACTTATTGGTTCAAGATATATACATAGATAATTAATTAGTGAAATCTACAATGTCTATTGTTGCACTTGATGATCATGATGAAGATGCTAAGGATGATGTAATGGAGACTGACAGAGTCTATTATTGTTGTTGTCGTTAAGGTAGTGATCTGGTTGAATCATTAACACACCGGACAAAATGCTTAGCAACGTTATGTGTGTCGTGACGTTCTGAGTTCAAGTTGCTGCGCGGTCGACTTTACCTGTCATCCTTTCAGGGTCGATAAAATAAATACCAGTTACACACTGGAGTTGATGTAATCGACATAACCTCTCCTTTAGAATTGCTAGCCTTGTGCCAGACTTTGAAACCATAATTATTACGATGGTAAGGCTGCGATTTCGATTCCAACCAGTGTATTGTGTTCTTGAGCAAGTCCCTTTATTTTATCCTTTATCCAGTGTATTCAGCTGGCGAAAATGGGTAGCACCAGCATGGCTGTAGTTTAATGACTGAAACAAATAAAAGACAGAAAATGAAAAAAACCATTGTCACATTATGTGTCACAAAGAATCGCCTTCAGAATTACGTTAAGGGTATGCGTGTCTGTGGAGTACTCCGCCACTTGCACGTCAATCTCAAGAGCAGGCTGTTCCGTTGATCAGGTCAACTGGAACCGTCGTCGTAGTAAGCGACGGAGGGCCAGTCAATTATACATTAACTTAGGAACAAAAGAATTGCATCGGTGACGTTACCAGGGCAAGAAAGAGGAAAGAAATCGCTAATCGTTTCCTGCATCAGAGGACAACATCTCAGCGTTTTATGTTAGAATATACGATCTCAAAGCTTGAAATGAGAAGACATTATTCTTCAAATGTAACATGAAGCGGTTATTTGAAACAGAGCAGTTACAGATATGTTAATGGCTGGTCATGACACCGTATTTGGTTTTGCAATTGTAATATATCACCAAGTATATTAAGGGTTTAAAAATCCATACTGGGTCTAACACAAAAACAGTTTGTGTTAGCAGAGCGATTTAATCAGTTTTAAGTTATCTCTACAGATTTATGATATAGTTTAGAGGCAACACTGAAAGGCTTATCGTATACATAAATATATCCATTTACGAAACGTCATAAATTTCAGAGCTGGCTTCAAATTCTACAGAAAATCTGTAGAGATACACTTAAAAGCGGCTACAGATATGACCTAAGCAGGAATTACTTGATTGTATGCTTGTTAAACACACGCCATACCAGCGCCCAGAATATAACTTATTCAGATATTTGCTCGTTTGTTAAAAATCAAACAGAATATTACGGAACTTTGATAACGAGGATAGTCCTGTATAGATTCTCATTTGTCATTTATTATTCATGAAACGATTGTGGGTTTTCTAATATCGATATTTGCTTATTTTCAAATGATAATTTTGTTTTTGTTGATGCATTATCGAGTTCTTCTTTCGAAAGTTAGATGAGATATATAATGAATTTTGCAATTAATTAGCGGTATATATTTTGGAGAAAATTTCCAAAATATAGTAAGGTAGAATTTCAGTCGTCTTTTAGCTTTTCCCCAAAATAACAACAAACATTCGCGGGAAAATTCCACTGTGCTCGGAATGATTTACGAGAAGAGAACTTGCATCAATTACAATATGAAAATTACAATTTTAATAACTTAATGGAGGTGTTAACGATTCCAATGGATTTGTTATCGAGAAGCAATACGAGCGAATTTAAATATTCCCTCTTTGATGAATGGCAATATAATAAAATAATTAATCACTCGATTATTTTAAGCCAATATCCTGTTTGTGGATCCATAGAAGCAAGTTATGATTCCCTTTTACTATCTGAAATTAGCGAAATTATTTCCATCTCTATTGTTCTTGCCATATAAAATATTGATAACGTTTATCTCGGGCTCAAGGCTTCACACTTTCACACAAGCTCTAAACTGCCATTGTAGGCGTTGTATTCATGACCATTTTGCCGTAACGTGAAATGTATTTTAAGACAAACTTCCACGTTTGTCGACTTCCACTTAACATGAAGCTCCACAAGAAATAGGTTTCGTGCTGTCAAACTCTAGGCTACGGCAAAACTTTGAAGAGTACATTACTTCAGCAACACTGAATTTGGCCCAGTCTACTGAACTGTGTTCCTTTATTTCATATTTATTCTAGTTTATATCGGAAATGGTGAGCAATAGGCTTCTCTGGTTACAAGCGATAAATCAATATTTCACTGCTTTTCTGACAGTAAAACTAGCAAGGGAATTTTTGTAGAAGAAATATTGACGTCATACAAATTGTGTTATGAATTTCGTTCGAGATGCAAGAGTTTTTCAGTTTGCTGGAGTAAGTTTAGAACCTTTGCGAATATTCATAGATCGGATACACATACACACACACACAAAAAATAAACGAACAAATATGCATACGTATATATCTTTTTTACACACACACACACACACACACACACACACACACACACACACACACATACACACACACACACAAGCACACACACACACAAACACACACATACTGAAAGTGCAGGGTCTGGTGGTTACGATGTTGCACTCACGATCGCCAGGTCGTGGGTTCGATTTCTGGGTAAGGCTCAACGCTTTGTTCTTGAGCAAAATGCTTCTTTTCACATTACTCGGTCTACTCAGGTGTAGATGGGTCGCCCTACAACGGCCTAGCCCTCTCTTCAGGGGTAATGTTGGCCTGCTCACCTAACAAGCGGGTTGGCATCGCTCAAAAGCTAGAAAACGATGCTAAGTACATTGTGGACTAGTGATGTACAACATCCGATAATCTAGTCGATCACGTGGAATTTATATAAAATACATACGCTGCGACTCCATCTACACACGGCGCATTGATCAAACGGAGCCAAGAGTAAAATAGCTTGGATTGAAATTGAACCCAGAACTTTCTAGTCGTGAAGTGTTGTTCTTAACCACAAATTCATGAATAAACCTAATTAATAAAAAAAGGTTATTGAATGTTATACAGCGTGTAAATCGCCGACAGTCTTGGTCGGCTTAACAACATTAAACGATAGGATTGTAGCGTTAGTTCCTCCACCATCGCTTGACAACCGATGCTGGTGTACTTACGCCCCCGTAACTTAGCGGTTCAGCAAAAGAACCCGATAGAATAAGTACTAGACTTACAAAAAATAAATCCTGCGGTAGATTTGTTCGACTAAAAGGCGGTGCTCCAGCATGGCCGCTGTCAACACCTTGTACTGACTATATATTCTCCCCACATGATAAATAACAGTTACTTCATGGGATGACGTGGGTAATCAATTGATAACATCAAACCCACTACTTCATGGATTCTCCAACTTATCAATCTCTGAGGGACGAACGGTAAAGCCGACCATGGCAAGATTTAAGCTAAGACGGCAATGCCGCTGTGAGTCCGAATATGCTGGATGCACGTTCGAACTGGGCAACAAGCTACTCAGCTGCGTTTTGTCACAGAGAATATATCTCGCTTGTTGACACATCTAGATCAGCTCGCAGCGCCACCTACCTAGACTGGGAAATGTAAACATTTCGGAGAAGCTGTTTCCTCATTGGGCACTTGATCGGTCTGTAAAGCATGTTACTACTACTACTACTACTACTACTAATACTACGGTAGTAGTTTCAAATTTTGGCACTAGGCCAGCAATTTTGGGATAGAGAGTAAGTAGATTACTTATTATCTCGATCCACGAGAGGATGAAAGGAAAAGTCGACCTCAGGCGAAATTAAAACTCCGAATGTAAAGACGGACGAAATACCGACAAGCATTTCCTCCTGCATAGTAACAGTTCCGCCAGCTCACCAACTTAATAATAATAATAATAATAATAATAATAATAATAATAATAATAATAATAATAATAATAATAATAATAACCCTTTCTACTAAAGCAGAAGGCCTCACATTTTGGAGGAAGGGGTTAGTCGATTAGATCGACCCTAGTGCATAATAATAATAATAATAATAATAATAATAATAATAATAATAATAATAATTATTATTATTATTATTATTATTATTATTATTATTATCCTTCTACAATTCTTCATGATGATGATGATGATGATCATCATCATCAACGTCTTTGTCATTATCGTTAAAAATTGTTATATGCTGTATGAGTTAGCAAGGATGTTGGTGACAGCAAGTCTCCTCAATTCTGAAGAATCTTCTCAAATTATTATTTGCTGATTTTGGTTTTCTGCTATTTTGAAACTTTTGTTTTTTGCTATTTTATATGTTCATTTACTTATAAAATGACGTTAGAATTCTTTCAGTGAATCAAGATTGCTTCACAAATTCTTTAAAATTAAATACCTTTGAATTTATGCAAGAGTTTTGATTTGTTTTCCAATAATTTATTAAATAAGTCTAAATTCTATATTTTAAATATAGCAATACGGTGTACCCATCCAGAAATGTATTGTCAATCACCTACTGAAGTTATCAGGTTAAAACAAAAAGCGAAAAATACAAGTGTATTATTACATCGTCGTGTGGACGAATATCTTCTGTTAGTACCTCAGCTTATTTCATACACAAAGTTTCTTAGCTCGTCATTATGAAATATAAATGTGGGTGGCACTCATGCGAATGTGTTGAAACCGTAATGTTATTTAAGGAGTTATCATCATGGATAGGCGCAGAAGTAGTTGTGTGGTATGAACTTTCCTTTCGCAACCACCATTCGGTTTCAACTTCATTCCCATTGCCTAGCAATGTGGCCAAATATTTGAACTATCGTTTCAGTTTTGACCAAAGACTTGTAAGTGGATTTGGTAGACGGAAACTGAAAGAAGCCTTTCCTATATATACATACATATACATACACACATACATACATACATACATATATACATACAGACAGATAGACAGAAACACACCCACACCCACACCCACACACTCACATATATATATATCATTGTGTCACGAAATCTATCTATCTATCTATCTATCTATCTATCTATCTATCTATCTATCTCTCTCTCTCTATATATATATGTATATGTATGTCTGAATGTATGTATACTTTATTAATAAAACTGCAAAGACATCACAAAACCTGTTACTCGGTTTAATAATAATAATAATAATAATAATAATAATAATAATAATAATAATAATAATAATAATAATAATAATAAAAGCAAGCTAAAGCGAAGATGAAATAGTGTTTATTTGCAAAGAAATGTCCATCTCTAAATACAGCAATGTCTGTTTCAACACACGATTTCTCAAACATACAAAATATTCAGTTGAATGCTAAAGTAATTTTCTTGCTTGTCTTAGCATAATATATCCATAGTATTTCAGAGGGTATAAGTTTTACCGTCGTTATTTCCTTATTTTACTTCACGGATCCCATCAGCGTACTCTCAACTATAATGACTAAAATAAACTAAAAATCAAATATGGATTACTCTTTAAATCCTATAAGATTAGCAACAATGCAAACAATAAGATATTTATTCATTCTTAATACTTCCAGGAAAATTTGAATGGGAATATGTGATCACTGTTGTTTGTTCGTCATCGGAGAGCACCTCTCCTCTTTAGACGGTGTGTGTAATTTATTACACGTGATTTGAGGGGGAATTTGTGGCATCACTGTGCCAGCCTTTCAATATATGTCTCCTCAGTCAAAGTTACGCGACCGGATGATGAATCTGGGAAGGACATGAGCTATTTTAGATCGGAATCAGCAAACGCATTATTTTCTAATGAGACGTGGTGTGCTGATACCTATCAAAACATGATATTTCATGAGGTGCCCAAGGAAGAGGGAAAATCCAAAAAGCAATGTAACTATTCATTTTAAATATATTCTGGAAGATTGGAAGGGAAATACCTGATCATTGTTTTTTGTTCGCCATCGTAGGGAGCCTTCTCTCTTTAAACAAGGTCTGTGTTATTAACACCCGTATTTCACCGATTTAAGGAGGAATTTGTGACATCACGGTGTTTTGTCCTTATTGTGTGTATCCGCAGTCGAAGTTACACCAACAGACCTACGGTTCTGCCAAATGAATCAGGTCTTGTTTATAAGTTTCAACAAAAATATTTTCTGATGGGTGTTGATGTCTGCCAAAAAAGATAATAATTCATGGGGTTCGCACGCAACAGGGAAAATCGAAACAATAACGTAGCTATCAAGTTTTTAATACATTCTGAAAGATTCGAACGTGAATACCTGATCGCTGTTTGTTCGTCAACGTAAGTCTGTCTCAAAAATCAATGTAATATATTTCAAGCAACAGATATCGAACTCCTGACTTATGTGACTTGGAATATTCATGACTTTTATAGTCAATGCTTTATCCTCTTGAGAATGCCGTCTCTATTTACTAATTTTAGCGTAAAATTTCATTTAATCACCTATGATTGAATTAGGATGGCTGTTTTTATTGTTGCTGCTTGAGATAAAGTCGTTTTTTGTGCTTTTGCTAGCTGTTGATATTGCCCTTATTTTTTGAAGTAGATATTATTTGATTTTTCTTTTATCAATATATACTTCTGTTACTGGTTGTTTCTTTATTTCTATCTGTGTCTGCCGTTTTTGTGTCTCTAAAAACCACGCATTATTTGTTGAAAGTAAGAGACTCACCAGATTAGTAAAGGCAGGATTAGTATGGAAAATAAAATAATTCTGAATTGTTCAACAAAGGAATTGTAGAGACTTTATGGCATTGTATTATAGAACAAGTGTGTTAACTAAGTGCACATGCAAACACACACACACACACACACACACCCACACACATACTTATATATTCACACGTGCTGTCACGCACATAAAGTCACACAAGCATATAAATGTATATGTATATAAGATGTATATATGTTTATATGTATATATATACATATACATCTATATATATGTATATATATATACATATATATGGGCATATATATATATATATATATATATATATATATATATATATATATATATATACATATATACATATATATGCATATATATATACATATATGTGCATACACACACAAGCACACACGTATGCATAAGGTATATGAGTGCGCACACAAATACAAGCATACTTGTAGATGAAGTTGTGAAGTTGTACAAATAATCGATTGGCAAGTTCTGTTTATTTACTAATCTGTAGAGATAACTGTAGTTAATTCAATAAAATAGAGAACGAGACATAAGAACATTTCAAATTACAGTTGTATACAGCTGCTTTCTTTCCTTTTCAGCTAAGCAAATCGTTATGCAGTATGGAATTTCGTTAGATTAAGGATAATGAAATTGTTAAGAGGGCCAGATTGCGAAAGAAAAGCAGACGGTAATTTTCTTTGTTATGTACACTAAAACTCTCTGATAATAATATATTGGTACAATTTTATTTGGATTTAAAAACGGTTTTCTTTCCTGTTTTTAGCTTTGTACAACACGAACGATTTTGCATTTTTTTTTTTTTTTTTTTTGGAGATTTAACATCATTTCCTCGCCAGCTTTTGCACGTAACAATTTCATCTCTGCTGGTAAATAGAGCCCAATCAACTGTACTTACTAAATCGTTAGCATTTGTTCCTCTTTTCGACGAAGCCATATTAAAACCTATATTTTGTTTCTTGTCTCAATTTTTTTCCCTTTCAAACCAATTCTCTTTTATCAATCTGACATATTTACGCAGTTTTTCTCTTTGGTCATGCAATATTACAAAATAAAACTTAGGTTTCTTTTAAAAAGACAAACCAGTTTTGAATTTATGCATATAAAATATACGTTCTATCTCCTTTTCAATCTCTCCCTCTCTCTCTTTTCCTTGTTACTGCTATTTTTTCTCTCAATAACTTCTCCATCAACCCCGTGATAGTTTCTCCATCGTCCCCATAATAATTCATCACAACAAACGGTAATCGATATTTTCTGTTTTCTTTTCTCTATTCTCCTCTATAACATGCATGGCATTATCCAAAACCCTTTTCTCTAATCATTTCAGTGATGCTAATGATAGGATGTTGCAGCTGATGATGTCCATGATCACAGTGATCATCATCGTCGACGTCATCACCATCGTCATCGTCGTTGCCGTCGTCATCCTCACCATCGTCATCATCGACATCATTATCATCATCGTCATCATCATCATCCTCACACTCACTATCATCATAACCGCCATCATTATCCTTGCTGTAATCATCTTCATCTTCACCACCACCACCACCACCACCACCACCACCACCAACACCAACACCAACACCACCACCATCATCATCATCATCATAAAAGCATCATCAACATCATCGTCATCATCGTCGTCACCAACGTCGTCATCATCGTCATCACCATCGTCATCATCGTCATCATCACCATCATTATCATCATCCTCATCATCACTATCATCATAACCGCCGTCATCATCCTTGCTGTCATCATCTTTATCATCCTTATCATCACCGCCACCACCATCACCACCACCACACCACCATCACCACCACCACAGCCACCATCACCACCACCACCACCACCATCACCGTCTCCACCGCTGCCATCATCATCATCATCATCATCATCATCATCATCATCATCAACCGCATCATCGTCATCATCATCATCGTCACCATCTTCCACATCATCATTATAGCTTTAACCACGTTGTTAATTATAAATCACGAGATATATCTGCAGTTAGAAAAGAAGCTGCTACATTGCATATCGCTGCTGCACTTTTAAAACTAAAATGAAAAAAAAGAAACGAAAAAATAACTGAAAAAAAAAAGAGAACGAATCAAAAATAGCGCTTTTCATGTAAATTCCGATTATTTGTCACATGAAAGAGAAATAGAGATTCTAGAAGCAGTTTCTTAGGAAGAACATTAAATGCAGCGGCAGATGCGGCGGGAACAAACAAAAATATCGCCATCGACAGCAGTAGTAACAACAACATCAAGGACTGCAATTGCAAAACCTCTGGCAATTTTTCAACAGAAATGATCTTCTAGAATCTACGACGTAAGCCGAAGCAGATTAAAGAAGCCTCACAATTGCAAATGCAAATGGCGCATCAGCTCGACATAATAATGGTTATACAGCTGCCATATTGCTGTTGGAAAAATATATAATTTGTAACAATTAAAACGAACTGAGATTGCAACGGAATAAAATAGTAACTATGGCAACAGAAATATCTGAAACCTGTGCAACAGTAAGAATAGTTTAATATTTTGTCACAGAGCCAGTAAGTCCGGGGCAGGGGGTAAGCTGGTTATATCAGTTCCAGTGTTCAGTGGGTATTTGTTTTATCGGCACCGAAGGCGGTGGAAGGCAAAGTCGACCCAGGCGGAAATTGAAACCGGAAGTATTTTCCGCTAAGCATTTTCCTCGGCGTACTGACGATTTTGCCTGATCACCGTTTCCATTGCAGTGGTAATATTGGTTTCAGATCAGGCGGCGAGTTGGCAGAAACGTTAGCACGCCGGTCGAAATGCTTAGCGGCATTTCGTCTTTATGTTCTCAGTTCAAATTCCGCGGACGTCGACTTTGCCTTTCATCCTTTCGGGGTCGAAAAATTAAGTACCAGTTGCGTACTGAGGTCGATCTACTCGACTGGCCCCCTCCTCCAAAATTTTGGGCTTTGTGCCTAGAGTAGAAAACAATATTCATTTCCGATGGGGCGGCGATCTGGCAGAATCGTTAGCACGTCGGGCGAAATGCTTAGCAGTATTTCCTCTGCCGTTGTGTTCTGAGTTCAAATTCCGCGGAGGCCGGCTTTGCCTTTTATTCTTTCGGGATCGATTAAATGAGCATCAGTTACGCACTGGGATCGATGTAAGTGACTTAATCCTTTGTCCCCCCTATGTTTAGCCCTTTGTGGGAAATGAAATGAATATTCATTTCAGATTTTGCTACAAGACCAGCAAATTCGGGAGAGGGCACAAGTCGATTCCATCGATCCTATCGCTTTACTGATACGAAATTTATCGACCCTGAGAGAATGAATGGCAAAGTCCACCGCGTGCAGAATTTGAACTCATAGGGTAAAGTATTTTGCCTGCCGTGCTAATCATTTTGGCAGCACGTCGCTTTAATTGTATTAGTATTAACAATACAAGGGCGGTGGAACACACACACTTATATTTCTTTATTACCCACAGGGGGCTATACATAGAGAGGACAAACAAGGACAGACAAAGGGTTTAAGTCGATTACATCGACACCAGTGCGTAATTGGTACTTAATTTATCGACCCCGAAAAGATGAAAGGCAAAGTCTAAGCATTTGGCTCGGCGTGCTAATGATTGTGTCAGCTTGCCGCCTTAATACACACATACATTAGCTGTTTGAATATTTCGGTAAATATTACTAAATTATATCGAGCACTATTATTTTCTGGCAAAACTGATTAAGAGGTATAATTTAGAAAAAGACGCACACACAGAGAGACACACACATAAACACGCACACGCGCACACACGCACACGCGCACACACGCACACACACGTGAATGTGCACACATTTAGACAGATAGGTCGACATCGCTGAGATGATAACACATTCATATGCCTACAAACCTTATCTTGAAAGAGAAAACCTATATCTAAAATGCACCGAATCTTGACTTTATTTCCAAGGGTTAATCGCGTTTGCACTATCAATATAGCAACGAATATATTATATCTTTTTGTAAATTAATAGATTTCTCAAACAATTATTGAGTTTTCACAGTAATTAGTTTTGCGTTGATAGTTATTCTCAGCAACACTTCGAATATTTAGTCAAATAGGCGCAGGCGTGACTGTCTGGGAAGAATCTTCCTCCACAAACGCATGGTTCCATGTTCAGTTCTACTGCGTGGCACCCTGGGCAAGGGTCTTTTCTACTGTAGCTTGGGGCCGACCAAATCCTTGTGAGTGGGTATGGTAGATGGAAAGTAACAGAAGCGTCGTATATATATATATATATATATATATATATATATATATATATATATATATATAATAATAATAATAATAATGATAAATAATATATATATATATAAATAATAATGACAATATTAAATAATATATATTTACATATATATATATATGTATATATATATATATATACATACATACACACACACACACACACACACACACACACACACACACACACACACACACACACACACACATATATATATATATATATATATTACAAATTAAAAGGGTAAAGGTTTATCAATTTATTAATTTATTAATAAATCAACAATTAATAATTTTTACCAA
>NC_142937.1:27856552-27876552 GCF_046866305.1 Octopus bimaculoides
TAGAGAGGTGTAGATGGAGTGAGTGAGAGGCGCCGTAAAAGTGAAAGTGAAAGAGAAAGAAGAGAGGAGTTCATAAATACACTGAAGTCAGAGGCATCACGTGCTTTGTTGAAGGGAGTGGCGATTAGCGAGAGAAAAAGACGGTGAGGAAAATTGGGAGAGAGAAGTGTTAATGACTTGCTGCAGGGTGGCGAGAGAAAGGTGAACAGAAGAAGAGAAATGTTAAAGATATGAAGAGGGGGATTACATTGTTAAAAAGTGATGAAGAAGTAGAAAGAAAAAGAGGAATATAAACTGCTTAGCTGAGGGAAATTTTAGAATCGTATAATATATTATTGTGTCTGGAAGGGAAATAAAAATCATCCTTTCTTTTTTAAATAGCTTCTCTTAATGTTTTTCGTTCTGTGGAATTTTCGCAGGTCTCAAGAGTTAAATATTAACTGAAATATGAAAGTGAGAAACAGTATTTGATATGTAGATACAAAACGTGTAAATTAGAATTTGTTTGTTTGGAATTAATGTATCTGAAAGATTTAATATACCTCTAGGGAACACCTGTGCCACGTACAATATGGTGAAAGTTTAACAAAGGAAGATAAAGATATTGAATTTATTTAGAATAAACAGAAAGACATCATAACTCAATATATTCTTCATCCCTTCAGAGCTCCAATGCTTGTTATATTAGCTTCCAATTTGGGGAGAAGGCTAAGTCGATTAAATCGACCCCCAGTGCTCATCTGGTACTAGTTTTATAGACTCCGAAAGGATGAAAGGCAAAGTCGACCTCGGCGTAATTTGAACTCAGAACGCAACAACGGACGAAAATCCTGCTAGGCATTTTGTCCGGCGTGGTAAACTTTCCTGCCGGCTCACCGCCTTAAAAAGAGGGTTGCTTGCAGCACATAAGTTTCCTAAGCGGACACTCATCTAAGTCATAACTGACCTTGCTCAACTTTGGTGATCGGACGAGAACCGGTGCATTGAACGTCACATGACCGTAAGAAAATGTTTCACATATTTATCAGTTTCAATGTTATATTTGATTGCATATCAACGCTGCGAGCTGGCAGAAACGTTAGCAGGCCGAGCGAAACGCTTAGCGGTATTTCGTCAAGGCGGCGAGTTGGCAGAAATGTTAGCACACCGGGCGAACTGCTTAGCGGTATTTCGTCAGCCACTGCGTTCTGAGTTCAAATTCCGCCGAGGTCGACTTTGCCTTTCATCCTTTCGGGGTCGATAAATTAAGTACCAGTTACGCACTGGGGTCGATATAATCGACTTAATCCGTTTGTCTGTTCTTGTTTGTCCCCTCTGTGTGTAGCCCCTTGTGGGCAGTAAAGAAATAGGTATTTCGTCTGCCGCTACGTTCTGAGTTCACATTCCGCCGAGGTCGACTTTGCCTTTCATCCTTTCGGGGTCGATTAAATAAGTACCAGTTACTCACTGGGGTCGATATAATCGACTTAATCTGTTTGTCTGTCCTTGTTTGTCCCCTCTGTGTATAACCCCTTGTGGGCAGTAAAGAAATAGGTATTTCGTCCGTATATACGTTCTGAATTCAAATTCTGCCGAGGTCGACTTCGACTTTTATCCTTTCGGGGTCGATAAATCAAGTGCCAGTTGCATACTGAGGTCAATCTAATCGACTGGTCCCCCACCCCACCAAAATTTCGGGCCTTGTGTCTAGAGTTTGCAAAGAATATATTTGATTGCATATTATAGAGGAATCAAAAGTAGCAACAAGGAGAATGGTTAGAGTGGCTGAAAAAGTGCTTTGCGTCATTTCTTCTGGCTCTTTACGATCAGTGTTCAAATTCTGCCTCTTGCCAGCGTCTGAAGAAAGGACTCCACCCCACAAAAATCAAAGCCAAACATAACAAACAAATAAAGGTTATGTTAGCTAACATTGAACCACAAAAGGAAAAGCTGGTCAGCAGAGACATTTTACTATTAGCATTTCCAAGATGTGTGACTTCCATTGAAAAAGGTTATTCCGTGTGGATAGTTTAACAGTGGATGTTGGACATCCATACGTTGAAATAGACGGAATAACGTTCTTAATACATACGTATATACATAGACACACACACACACACATATGATTATATTTATATGTGTGTGTGTGTGTGTATGTGTGTATGTGTATACAGTAGTATAAATACATGCATACAGTCATACATACATCCATGTTACACATCAGAAACAAAAAGGGGTGAAAGGTGATTCTTAAGCCACAGGTTCGTAAAGCCGGTTTCCCAAACTCTGTGGCGTATGTATTCATCTCATATTGGACGGATTGCCGCTCCATCGCAGGAAAACTCATTTTTGCCAGCTGAGGGGACCGAAGCAACTCGAAAGGAACTGTTCTGCAGAAGAACACAACACACTACTGCTCGGTCTAGTAATTGAAAAGCTGCAAAACCTATACCACTAACCACGTAGTTCCACACACCACATGACAATCGGTGTGAGTGTGTATACGTCCCGTAATCTAGCGGTGTTGTTTAATAGACCGATGAAATGTCTATATGAATATATGTATGTATATATATATATGTATACAGTACCTCCACATTTTAGGCAACCAAATTCCACAGTCTGTTTGACTATTAATTTAGCCGAAATTTGTTCGTAAATAGTGGCTGTGTGGTACGTAGTTTGCTTACCAAAAACATGGATCCGGTTTTAGTCGTTTAGCGTAGCACCTTGGGCAAGTGTCTTCAACTATAGCCTCAGGTCGACCAAAGCCTTGTGAGCGGATTTGGTAGACAGAAACTGAAAGAAGCCCGTCGTATATATATATATATAATTGTTATTATAATTGTTGCTGCAATAAAGTATCTTCAATGCATTGATTTTGAGCTCTATCCTTTAAGAGACATGTATACATATATATATATATATATATATATATATATATATATATATATATATATATATATATATATATATATATTTATATATTTATATATGTGTGTGTGTGTGTGTGTGTGTGTGTGTGTGAGTATATAAGTTTGTGTCTCTGTGTTTGTTCTCCCAACATCACTTGACAACCGATGCTGGTGTGTTTACGTCCCCGCAACCTAGCGGTTCGGCAAAAGAGACCGATAGAATAAGTACTAGACCTACAAAAGGATAAATCTTGGGGTCGATTTGCTCGACTAAATACAGTGTTCCAGCATGGCCGCAGTCAAATGATTGAAACGAATACTTGCAAATTACTCTCAGGGGAATCGAACGCGGGACAACATGTGTTCGAAAACGAATCTCTTAACCACATAACCATACACGAGACAGTTTATAGAAATAACATAGGAGAATAAATAACGTAAAAAATCATGTTTAATGCATTCAAACAACACTGTTGATATTCAGCCGCACTTCTGAGCAACACACTAAATTATACATACATCATTTCCTTATATTTAAAAAAAATAAACAGAGACTACTAGATCTGGGTACCATAACTGACATAAATATATTAAACGCTATGGAGCATACAAAAAAAAAAAAGAACAAAAGAGTCATTACTAATGATTGCCACGTTTCCGTGCAGAAGTATAAGCCATCACCATCGGACCCCTATTTAACTTGTGTCATACATCATCCTGTCAGGTTGACAACAATCACAGTAAACAGCCATTTATTTTACAAAAAAGAATAATGCTCTTTTCTGTGAGGATAAAGTTGATATTGCAATGAGGTTTCCTACACAACGCAATGTTTATATGCTTGTCGCATACACACACACACACACACACACACACACACACACACACACACACATACATATATATATATATATATATATATATATATATATAGGCGCAGGAGTGGCTGTATGGTAAGTAGCTTGCTTACCAACCACATGGTTCCGGGTTCAGTCCCACTGCATGGCACCTTGGGCAAGTGTCTTTTACTATAGCCTCGGGCCGACCAAAGCCTTGTGAGTGGATTTGGTAGACGGAAACTGAAAGAAGCCCGTCGTATATATGTATATATATATATATATATGTGTGTGTGTGTGTGTGTGTTTGTGTGTCTGTGTTTGTCCTAGCATTGCTTGACAACCGATGCTGGTGTGTTTATGTCCCCGTCACTTAGCGGTTCGGCAAAAAGAGACCGAAAGAATAAGTACTAGGCTTACAAAGAATAAGTCCCCGGGTCGATTTGCTCGACTAAAGGCGGTGCTCCAGTATGGCCGCAGTCAAATGACTGAAACAAGTAAAAGAGTAAAAGAGTAAAGAGTATGTGTGTGTATATAAAACCCCGAATTTAATCAATAAAAATTTCTCTACGCGACTCTTTCACAACCTAATAACCATTTAATTGAACCCTACAAATCGCTTCAAACATTTATCGCAACAGTCTCTACCGAGATTAACTTAATGCATACCAGTTCGGTGATGGCATAGCTGGTCGAAACTTCGAAGTCACTATCTTCCCGATGAATAATAAGTTTGTACTCTACACAAGTATGGACTAATTCTCCAGATTATTTTAGCATCCTTTTAATTTTAACTGAACATAGATACACACACACACACACACACACACACACACACACACACACACACACACACACACGTGAATATATTTTTATGCGTGTTAAGAATTTAGAAAGTTTCGAGAGGAATTGGAATAATTCTTGTTTGTATTTGGTTCTCGAAGTACATACGAAACAATAAACATTATTTAAACATAAGGTTGAAAAACACTTTGTGATGAAAACACTTTGTGATGCCAAAAAATCTAAGGCTGCCCAAAACAAATTTCCAAACCAATATTTAAATGCTATTATTTACAATGCTATAAAGTACTTCGAGAAGCAGTTCCAAAACAGAATTAATCCACGTTCTTTCGAATAAATTGTTATAAAGTCGACGCGACGAACAGCTCTAGCAGCGCAGAATAACGTTTCTAAAATAAAACAATTCCAAGACTTCCTTTTTATACAACGCTAGAATGCCTATCATGTTTACAGGATATGTGGGATCATGTCACACAAGCAGTTTTGATATTTTTCTATGCAAAGGAGATGTTCAACTCCATAGTTACGTAATATTATTTATATTTTTTATATGTACTTCAAGAACCAGTTAGAAAAGTGTGATATAGAAGTGCTAATGTTTTGTTTATTTAAAACGTTTTTGTAATTCTTTCTACCATCATCATCATCACCATCATAATCAACAACAACAACTCCTGGACATTACTATCTCGAATCCTAGAATCCATAGAGACATTTACCTGATTTCCGTGGCGTATAAGTGAGATCACAACGTTCGCCTTCAATGAGACGCCAGTCTGTTGCAGAGTTTCTCATTCACGGCTAAGTAGACCGGAGCAATGCGAAGTAAAGTGCGAGAATCGAAACTACGATCTTACGATTACGAGTGTAACGTTTTAACCATAGGCCACGCGCTTCACTTTTTCAGATTAAAAAATACACAAACTTGCATGAATTCAGAGACACACATACACATGTACACGCAAACATATATATATGTGTGTGTGCGTGTTTATGTCTGTGTGTGTGTTTGTGTGAAAGTGTATGTGTTTGTGTGAATGTGTGTGTTTGTATACATGTTATATATACAAATATATATGTATACTAGGGACACACATATCTATGTGTACGTGTTCTTGTTTGTGTGTGTATATATATATATAATTAATAATGATTTTCTCTGGATAATTTTTGAATTGAAACAGAGGTACTACTCATTTTTGCCAGCTGAGTGTATGTATATACGTAAATTTATGTATATGTCTGTATATATATACTCATACACCAACGTCAATATATGAGTGTATATACGCATACACTAACATCTACATAAGTGTGTTTGTGCACACGCATATATAGTTATATGTATACGCAAATGCAAACATATATATTGACTTATATAACTACACTGCAAGCACCAGTGGCGAGAGTATGTGACTTGTTAAGATATGACGTGATTACAGTAAATGTTTCGTCTCTATATCGTTACTGACCCTCCACAACACTCAGGGAAAGATAGTGGGGTGAAAAGAAGCATGCACCAATATTTAGCTGGTACATATTAGTCTAAGCCCTTTAATTTCATCCCCTCCCATATATATATTCTATATATATATATATATATATATATATATATATATATATATATATATATATATATATATATAACGCTTTTTTGATATTCCTTATAGCAAATCTGTTGACAAGGCATCAGTCGGCCCGAGTTCATAGTACAAAACACTTGCCAAAGTACCACGTACTGGGAGTGAACCCAGAACTCAGTGGTTGGGAAGCAAAGTTCTTACCACACAGCCACGTATGTATGTATGTATGTATGTATATATGTATGTATGTATGTATATATATATATATATATATATATATATATATATATATATATATATATATACATATATTTATGTGTCTTATGTGTATGAGTACATACCTGTATTTATATATATATATATATATATATATATATATATATATATACATACACAAATATATATGTACATACCTACATATAGCTATATATATATATATATGTTTGTGTATAGACACATATATACACATATTTAATAGCCCATCTTAATATACTTTGCTGATGTCTCTCAAAGCAATTTTGAGTGATGAGTTTTTGTCTTCAGGTCATCATCGTTTTAGAAACACACACACACACACACACACACACACACACACACACACACACATTTGTGTGTGTGCATGTAATAAAGCTTTATGTTTATTTTACTTTCCTTTTTACTTCACTATTATTTGTTTGTTTATTCCAAGATAAATTGTTCCTCTCGCTTCATCACAATCAAGTCTTTCTGTTGTCTAACGATAAAATAGCTTGATGCATTGTTTCTGCCCTTTTGTTAGGTTATTTTCAAATTGAAATAAAGTGTTACTCACTTGAATGCTAAGCTGGATTATATTCTAAAGCCTGAGGCAAAGCTGAACTGCAAGCTAAAATCTCAAGTATTTCATTACATTTACCATAGCAATTTATATTTTTCTATTTCTTTGAATATTTTCTGTTCTTGGAATAACAATAATAAAATAAATATGGCCATGCAATCTGTACGCTTCATTAATTTTTTTGTTGCAGTCATTGTTTTTCTCGTGCTCGTAATAGTTCTGTGCTAAATCCGTTCATCATAAACTTCCAATGCATTCCTGTTTAATTTTGTTTTTCCAGATGAAAGACGGGTACAATAGAGACATCAGAAAACACCTATTTTCTATCCGAACGCATTGATATTATTTGACCTCAATTATGTGATTCTATTCTCCGTTCACATCACCGTATGACCGCTGTACATGTCATACAAGCACCACATCAATTCTGCCTAAAACGGAGTTTAATACTCAACCAATACCATCAACATTGTATTCTTCTGCTGAAGGTTATAAAAAAAAATTGTAGATTCTATTTTTTTCCCGCTTCTCTGAGAAGGGTATGTCCATAATTTTACATCAACATTGTAATTTGGATTTTATGCATGATAAGTGCAAGAACATAACACGTAATATTCTATAGAGTCAGAATCACTTAAATGTTACGTGAAAGCGGGAGATCAAAGATGGATGTTAATACGCCCGGACAGAAAAGAAAACACAAAGACAAAATGGCACAGTCAGATATGTGGCGGATATGCTTCTTATGTATATGAATATTTTACAGCCCACACTTAACACTAGAACGTGACTACAAGATATACA
The DNA here is from genome assembly GCF_046866305.1 of Octopus bimaculoides. Taxonomy (NCBI): domain Eukaryota; kingdom Metazoa; phylum Mollusca; class Cephalopoda; order Octopoda; family Octopodidae; genus Octopus; species Octopus bimaculoides. Next base: position 27,864,291 of record NC_142937.1, read on the forward strand.
TATATATCGAGAGATAACGCTGATATTTTTGCTACTTCAGATAGGAAAATTCTTTCTAATTTAGGGATATGTAAGGTTAATTTCCAAACAATATCTGACTTAAAAATAGGGCGCATAAATAAAAGTCAAATGTATATAATGAAAATATATATAGAAAGCCAAATGAAAACTCAAGTTATATAAACCACGAAAAAATCCATTAGTGTTATAAATATAGCGAGCATATATTTTTAGATTGTTATCTAAGTCCTGAAGCAAAGACGATTGACACATCACATGTTGAATGAACAAAATAAATAATAAAACATGGCAAAATCTGAAATTCTACGTGCATAATATAAACCAAGAGCAAAAAGAGAAACACGATATAGTGTGGGAAATGTTTATAAGGAAAAACATCTAACGTTGGAAAAAGAGAAAACTAAACATCAATAAATAAATAAATTGATATATCTCTCTTTGATAAACCATAATGATAAAATAGCAATAACAATGATAAAGGCAATCTCAGTCATCGGAGACATACCGAGACGGATGTGAAAGTAATGACCAGGGAAAAGCACGGTTGGTGCATAAAGTGAAGATCTGGAGAGCATCTGGAAATAATAAAGTCCCAAACCAATGATAAAATAGTTCAACCCTGCTTAGAAAATGCATAGGCTTGATGGCAATATTATTACAGATAATATATGATCAACGGCAGATAAAAATATAAAACTGAAAAGGGTGCTTTACAGATTAAAGTGGTTTGGAACAAGTTAGACATATCCTTGCAAACCCGCTTTCTAGGATACAGTGATGAAGTGAATGGCCCAGTTGAGGCCTTATAAAGTGCGCTATGAATTTCACAAACAATATCCATTTGTTTATGATTTTAAAAACAATATCCATTTCTTACTGATGAATGAATACAAACAAAACATTGGATTATTGAGACAACTTATTCACAAAGTAAAGCAACGCTAATTGTTGGTGAATTGGTAGAATTGTTTGTATCGAACAGAATGCTTCATGGTATTTATTTCGACTGTCAGCGCTCCGAGTTCAAATCCTGTATAAGACAACTGTACCTTTTTTATTTTTCAAGGTAAATGAAAAAGTTACACTTCAAGGCTATGGGTAGGTATTCCGAGTGCAAATTACAGCTTGGTCTACTTGAGTGATGGGGTTAATCTGTCGCTCTGCTTTACATCTCCTCCTGGAATTTTAAGTGAAGTCATTTCTGTTGCAAGCCTTCCGGTTTAAACTAACCTTCGTTTTTTTTTCCTGCCATCAGTTTCAGAGGCCATGTGAAAAATCGAGCCATGCCTTCGCTCCTGAGTAAAATACGGAAAAAAATGCGGGTACATTTCTCAATATTCAAACATACACCCTTCTCTACAATTCTGTTCTCTCTGACGCTGCCATATATAAACACGCCGATCGGAGTATCATACAATAGAAATCAATAATTCCGTAAATCGATACATTCAAGCTCTAAACGACCAAAAACATGAATCATACGGTACACAAATTCAATCGAGAAATGTGATTTGGAAAATTTTACTAAGATATCCGTGATGATAGGAAAACTAATTGGACTGATAGAATAAAAAAAAAAAGAGAAACGTACAAGAACTTTAGACTAAGTAAAACATAGTGAGTAATTAAGGACCAGACAGGGTAAAATACACAAACAAAAGAATGAAAAGCAAGGAATAAAATCGATACTCTAGATTAATTGGCGAAACTCAAATAGATGACGAAAATATGGAAATAAGTATCAATTCTTTAGCTGCTATGGAAATAAATTACAGCGAAGTTAGTTTTCAACTTACTAAGACATTTAACCCAAGAAAAGAAAACATAGACAATAATGCGAAAAGTCTCAGTAATAAAAGAAAGAAATAACATAAAATTGAAATTTATAACATTTGTTTAACGCTGGAAGAAGGAAAAGTAGAAATGTGAAAAATGCTACATGTGTCCGAGTTGAAACCTTTGCCAAAGAAAAGCTGAGAATACACGAAGAAAGAATCGGCGGAGAAGAAAAAAATGACAAAAACAATTTGGGGTTTGGAAATTTTAGATGACATTAGTTTGTTGGTATGGTGGGGTATGGAAAGTGGCCGGAAGGTGTAAGGAGGGGAACGGAGTTTTATGGTTCTATGTCCGGACATTTTTGAACATAAAGATATTGATACCAACTCGAAAGACAAGAAAACCATCTAAACCGATTATAGAAAAGAAAGCAAAATTCATTGTTTATAAGTTATATTATAACATTATTTTACGTACGTTTCATTAACATCAGATGACTATTGTTACATGTAGCAAATTACAAAATCAAAGCTTACTGTCAAATCGTTAGAGATGTGTAATTATGAAACGTAATATTGCTGGAGTGAAAACATTACAGTCGTCACCATCGTGAAGATAGGTTGCGATTGTACCCAGTCTGTTAGTGGAAGGGCGCCATATAGATGTTAGAACAAAAAACTATAACACAGGAGAGAGAAGTGTCTGGAAGACAAGAGAAAGAGCACAATCAGAATGACTATAAACTAGATTCTGTTATTTTCCAATGGTTTTATTTTTTCCCCTGATCTTTGCTTTCGTTTAATGTACGTAGTCAAAGTTCGACAGTCCTAAAATTTGGCGATGTGCACATGTTGTCTGTTCAACTAGATCCATTATAACAATTTAGATGCTCTCTTTTACTCTTTTGTGTCAATCATTTGCCTGCGGCCATGCTGGAGCACCGCCTTTAGTCGAACAAATCGAACCCAGAGCTTATTCTTTGTACATTATTTACATTATCTACATTTGACGGATATTCGTCCTCATCTTGTTTGTTGTTAACACAACGTTTCGGCTGATATACCCTCCAGCCTTCGTCAGGTGTCTTGGGGAAATTTCCAACCTGGGTTCTCATTCCTATCGATGTTACTATTATTATTATTATTATATTATTATTATTATTATTATTAATCAGGTCGCTGCCGTGAATCGAACTCGGAACCTTGGGGTTAGTAGCCCGCGCTCTTAACCACTACGCTATATGCCCGTGGGCATATAGCGTAGTGGTTAAGAGCGCGGGCTACTAACCCCAAGGTTCCGAGTTCGATTCACGGCAGCGACCTGATTAATAATAATAATAATAATAATATAATAATAATAATAATAGTAACATCGATAGGAATGAGAACCCAGGTTGGAAATTTCCCCAAGACACCTGACGAAGGCTGGAGGGTATATCAGCCGAAACGTTGTGTTAACAACAAACAAGATGAGGACGAATATCCGTCAAATGTAGATAATGTAAATAATGTAAATAATTCCTCATCTCTTAAATATAGAACTGTATTATTCTTTGTAAGCCTAGTACTTATTCTATCGATGTGTTTTGCCGAACCGCTACGTTACGGGGACGTAGACACACCAATATCGGTTGTCAGGCGATGGTAGTAAGACAAGCACAGACACAAACATATATATATAGATACACACACACATATATATATATGAGAGAGCGAGAGAGAGAGAGAGAGAAAGAGAGAGAGTAGCCTCGAAATGTTAAAAGATTTTCTTACATTCCTAAACGTCAAACTAATACACCTGCTTGTTGTCTTATACACCTGTCTTCGTGTTTTGTTTTTCTGTAAATTTCACACACACACACACATACACACACATACGACAGGCGTCTTTCAGTTTCCGTTTACAAATCCACTCACCAGGCTTTGGTCGGCCCGTGGCTGGAGCAGAAGACACTATCCCATGGTGCCACGTAGTGGGACTGAAACCGGATCCATGTGGTTGATAACCAAGCTACTTACCACACAGCCGTTCCTAGCAAAAATTTCGTCTGTAATTAAAATCTGCATAGTTGAGAAAAACACCCAACATTAATTCTTTGAAACTCTGAAAGAAAACAACGGTGAGATAATCCAAAAAAAAAAAAAACAGCGACAGGACAAAATGTCGAAAAGATAATTCACGAGCTTTTGGGAGATATATTATCCTTACTCCGATGCACGGGACAAATATAAAAAGGTTTAGTCCACCAAACATCATCTGCATGTTAAGTTTCCTTAACTTTCCCTTAAAAGTGTTAAAGGGGAAACACGACAACGAATTTATTATATTCGAATATTTCTTTTTTTTTCTTTTTTAGGATAGATCGTACATCCTATGGGATACACACATTATTCTCAGTCAAAGAAAGATAAAATAAACGGTGGAACAATATTTGCCCTCCAGTTGACAACAGTGTAGCGATGGTATTAGCACTAAATTACTTTAACAAGGAGCAAATCAAGTTTGTTTTAAAACTGAATCATTAAATAAAAATGAAATATTTAATAAGAAAAACACGAAGAGAGATAAATATTTGTTCTTCATTTATCATTTTTATTTATTGGTTATTTCCATATTTGTTTTAACATCTCGCTCTGCAAATGTGCCTCAGAGAATATTCAAGCAAATTTCCTATGCGTGCAATATGTGTATGTGAGTTTATAAATGTTTGTTTACAAATATATATATATAAACACACGCATATATACTTTTGTTTTACATTAACGTTCATCCTCAGATTTGCGTTTGACCTTTACATATAATTTCAGATAAATTTTATTTTTTTCAAATTTTTCTCTTCTTTCTCGCTTCTTGCTATACCTTCGTTCATGTTTCATTTTCACTAAAATTATACATTATTATTATTATTATTACTATTATTGTTGTTGCTGTTGTTGTTGTTGTTCTTCTTCTTCTTGTTGATGATGTTGTTGTTGTTGTCGTTGTTCATACCGTTGCCATTGTTTTTTTTTCTCCTGCAAGAAAAGGGAATAAGGACATCTTGGAAAACGTTTGCAACTTGTTTATATACTACTACTACTACTACTACTACTACTACCTCTTCTTACTCTTCTTCTTCTCTTTCACCCTTCTCTTCCCTTCATTCTCCCCTCTCATTCCTCTTCCTCCTCATCACCATCATCGTCATTAGCATCTTTTTACTTCTTTTTCTTCTCCTCCTCCCCTCCTAGCTTCTCCCTCTTCTCCTTTTTCCACTTTTTCCACTTCTTCTTCTTCTTCTTCTTCTTCTTCTTCTTCTTCTTCTTCTTCTCCTCCTCCTTCCTCATCATCGTCAGCTTGTGTTTCGTCCATTTCCACTACTCCATCATCTTTCTCGTTACTCTTATCATTGTTGTTGTTTCTGCAATTGCTATTATTGTCGATGTTGTTGTTGTTGCTAAGAGAATTTATACTTAAATGCTAAGGACAAATACCTAACAGCTATATTACACCATATTACAAGAATACATCTGCAAGTGGTAACAGCAACAAAAAAAACCTAAAAATAAAATTAAAATAAAATAAGATTAAAAAAAAACAGCAGCAACAAACCATCTGTACATGACAATCTGCAGAGCACCGACGAATTTTTCTTTTACAATAGAGAAGAGAAATAAAAATATATCAGAAAATTTTAGTATGTTTTCCGATTGCCAGTGAAGGTTCCATATTTAAGTAACGTGTTGCCATATATGTTAGTTTGACAGGCAGAATATGTTGGTATTCTAACCGTATTCTGTTTACTTTCTAATATTTTAGTTGGGTAAAAGGCACCGAGCTGCTCACAGAATCGTTAGCACACCGGACAAAGTGCTTAGCGGTATTTGATCTGTCTTAATGTTTAGGGGTTCAATTCAGGGCTGTGGAGTCGGAATCCGAGTCGTGGCGTCGTAGTCGGAAATAATTAAGGGGTTACTGGAGCCGCAGTGGAGGCGCACAGGCCCAGTGGTTAGGGCAGCGGCCTCGCGGTCATAGGATCGCGGTTTCGATTCCCAGACCGGGCGTTGTGAGTGTTTATTGAGCGAAAACACCTAAAGCTCCACGAAGCTCCGGCAGGGGATGGTGGCGAACACTGATGTACTCTTTCACCACAACTTTCTCTCACTCTTACTTCCTGTTTCTGTTGTGCCTGTAATTCAAAGGGTCAGCCTTGTCATACTGTGTCACGCTGAATATCCCCGAGAACTACGTTATGGGTACACGTGTCTGTGGAGTGCTCAGCCACTTGCACGTTAATTTCACGAGCAGGCTGTTCCATTGATCGGATCAACTGGAAGCCTCGACGTCGTAAGCGACGGAGTGCCAACAACAACAACAACTGGAGTCGGAATCGGTAAAATTATACCGACTCCGACACATGATGTCATTATTCTTTAATATAAACCAGTTATAAGATATAGGCCTACTCAGAATACAAGCGTATGCATATGCATTATGAGATATGTAGACCACAATCACTACTAAAGAGGAGTCGGAGGTGACAATAGTAGAGGAATCGGAGTCAGAGTTAAAGGTTTTTGTTTCGACTCCAAAGCCCTGGTTCAAATATCGCCTTTCATTCTTTCAGGGACGATAAAATAAGTACCGGTTGAGCACTAGGGGTCGATGTAATCGACTTAATCCCCTCACGCGAAGTTGCTGGCCTTGTGTCAAAAATTAGAAAGCAGTATTTCAGTAGAGTACAGAACGAATGCGTTGAGGTGTTTCGTTTAGCTGAAGGCTTTGAGTCCATTCATGAATAATTGCAAATCTCCAGCATTGTAGTCTCGTATATGTATCTCTCTCTCTCTCTCTCTCTCTCTCTCTCTCTCTCTCTCTCTCTCTCTCTCTCTCTCTATATATATATATATATATATATATATATATATATATATATATATATATATATATATATATATACATATATGCATATATATATATATATATGAATGTATGCATATCTATAACTATAGTATAGTATATATATACATGTATGTAGATATATATATCTATATATATCTATATATCCCACTCTATATATATGTGTGTGTACGTATGTACGCATATATATATCTATGTATATGTATGTATACATATATGCATACATATATATATATATATATGTACTTATATGTACATACATGCATATATATATATATATATGCATATGTGTATGTATATGTATATATACATATATGTATGTATATATATATATATATATATATATATATATATATATATATATATATATATATATATATATATATACATGTATATCTATATATATACGCATATATATATACACACGCACACACACACACACAGTATAAACGACTATATATATATATATATATATATATATATATATATATATATATATATATATGTATGTGTGTGTGTGTGTGTGTGTGTGTGTGTGTGTGTGTATACATATACATAGCTAAAGATATACACTCAAAAACCTGCATATAAACTCGCATACATAGAAATATACACAGACAAAACACACAAACATGAACACAAATTGTCAGAATGATGACAACCATAACTTTACAAGTCTGCAAATCTCCATACTTCAAATATCTAATATAATAGTGACTCTCTCAGCCAATCTGCTGTTTAACAAGCATTGTGTGTGTGTGTGTGTGTGTGTGTGTGTGTGTGTGTGTGTGTGTGTGTGTGTGTGTGTGTGTGTGTCTGTATGCGTGCGTGTGTATATTTTTGGGTGTATGTGGCATACCCCTGTGTATAATGAGGCTATGTGTTGTTATGTAAGCTTGTGCCTATGTAGTATGTGACAGGGTGAGGATTTGTGTATCACCATGATATATATATGCGGTTTTCTGTCTATGTATGTGTGTATGTGTGTATTCCTGTGTGTGTTGTGCGAGTGTGTTTGCATGTGTTGTGTGCGCCTATGTGTGTGTATATTTGTGTGTATGTATGTGTGTGTATGCATGTGTGCGTGTGTGTCTGTTTGTATTTGTGTGTGTATACGTGTGTGCCTATGTGTGTGTATGTGTGCCCTTCGTATTTGTGTGTGTGTATGTTTGTGTGTATGTGCATGTGTGTGTATATGTGCACGCGCGTATGTATATTTCTGTGTGTGTATGTGTCTGTGTCTCGTATGTGTGTGTATTTGTGTGTGTGTGTGTGTGTGTATGTGTATCTGTGTGTGTATGTGTGCATACGCGCGTATTGTGTGTGTATGTGCGTGTGTGTGTGTATGAGTATATGTGTATGTGTGCGTATGTGTTTGCATATGTAAGTGTGTGTGCTTATGTAAGTGTGTGTGTATATTTAAGTTTGTGTGTATGTGTGTGCATATAAGTGTGTGTGTATGCGTGTGTATGTAAGTTTGTGTGTAAATGTGTGTGTAATGTATGTGTGTGTGTGTGTGAGTGTGTGTATGTGTATGTGTGTGTGTGTGTGTGTGTGTGTGTGTGTGTGTGTGTGTGTGTGTGTGTGTGTATGAAAGGTGTTTTGTCAATGCTAAAATTTGGAACCGAAATTTGCGCTGAAGCTATGTACCGTGAAACATTGTGTTTCAATTACGTTTTCAAGATTTGATTTAAACAGACAAGAGCATTAATAATGAATATTGTTCAAACAATATTTTGAGGGAGACCTATAAATAATTAATGTAAACGTACGCTGGCATAGACAGCTTAATATGACGTTCGTTTCGCAATCATATGGTTTCGTGCTGGATTGAACCGCACGGAAGATTAATCAAGATTTTAAAGTGAAATTTGCTAGACGGAAACGAAAATAGTTGATGCATCATTTCCTAAATATTCTCTGAGTAATCTACAATGATGTTGCTGTGACAGCGCCAATAAGGTGTGGCTTTGGAAAAACCTTACGTCCATGTATGAGTTAAGCCCTCGACTTTAACCAGCTTCTCTCGTTGTCATTCTCCACTGTGACAAAGACGCAACCGACGAAAGAACGGATCTCATATGGATTTATCCAGGTACATGAACCCGTATAAGTAAAGCGAAAGCCTGATATACGAGAAAGCCATTCTCATTCGTAATGATGAACAGTGCATATAACAGGATCGAAGCCTGGAAGTCAACAACTGGAAATCTGCACATTGGTGACATGAATGAGCTGATCATCAATACGCAGAAAAGAGGTAGGAGTGTTTCTGCCTGACGAAGCAGCTACAATTAGCGTTTGCGATTCTTGAGTCCCCAAAGGAGAAACGTCCGAAAAAAAAATCCATGTTAAAGTCCATTAATGCTAACTTGTTGAAGACGCCATTCCCTGTAAACTTCACATTTCTGAAATACCTAAAATATCCTATTCTTCTCTAGGCAATTTTGGGGGAAGGGGCCAGTGACTAAATCGACCCAGTTCGCAAATGGTACTTAATTTATCGACCCCGAAATGATGAAAGACAAAGTCGACATCGGCGGAATTTGAATTCAGAACGTAAAGACAGATAAAATACCGCTAAGCATTACGTCCAGTGCGTTAACGATTCTGCTAGTGCACCGCCTTGAAATACTTAAAATATCGTAATGTCTGTACATGTGTGACTGCCTTCTTCGAACCCAGAAGAGTTAACAAGTAAAACAGAGACAGGCAGAAACAAGAAAAATGCCGCTGTTACTTGAATACTATACAAATATGTTTTTAAAAAGACTTTTCTTTTAAATTTACCAAAATTTAATTTTTCAATAATTTTTCAAAAATCTATTATTCATAGTTACAGTTGAAAAGATCTCAAGGATCGAAACCGGTTCTGTAATGTTCCTTATAAAAGTATTTTAGCATTTTCTGCTTTGTCTTTTTTGCATATATATATATATATATATATATATAAGTATATCTGTATGTTTGCGTGTATGTACTTCTGACAGAAAAAGTACTCAAGACGAAGTAGAGTATATGCATAATCCGATATAGTCGACTGAGGAATAACTGCTTAAATCTGAACTGTTGAACTATGCGCACGCTGGGAAGCGGTTCCATATGTGAGGCCGCACATACGCACACTCACACCTATATATATATATGTATATACATATATAAATCATATAATATTCATATATGTATATATGTGTGTATATATATAATATAATATATATTATATATATACATATATATTTATACACATATATATATATACATACATATATATATATATATATATATATATATATATATATATATATATATATATACATGCACATATATACTTACACACACACACACACACACACACACACACACACACACACACACACATATATATATATATATACATATCGCTGATGTGGCTCTTTGTTAAGGAACTTGCTTTCCAAGCATATGGTTCCGGATTCAATCCCACTGCATGGCACCTTCGGCAAGTGTCTTCTGCTATATCCTCGAACCCACCAAAGTCCAGCTAGTGAAATTGGCAGACACAAACCGAGAGAATATCGTCTATATATGTATGTATATATACATGCATACATATATATATATATATATATATATATATATATATATATATATATATATGCCATTCAGTTTTAAAGCAGTAAGATTTGAAACAATTGTCTGCTACTCTTAACAGGTCGAGCGACCTCGTATATAGTAATTGCTTACTTTTCTCTTTATGCTATTTAATTTATTTATTGTGTTATTTTATTTTCAATCGAAACGAATGTATATTATTAATTCTTTCTTTTCTTTTTTGCTATAAAAATTGTAATATTAAATAACTTTTGAAATCGATCTAATATGCTGGCCGAGTGTTGCTGATACGTTTCATGTGCTTACGTCTATTGTTTATTGTGACTTTGCGAATTGGTAAATATCACCGAAGCATGAAATGAAATATAAACAGTAATTATATGAACAAAAAAACAAAAACAAAAAAACAAAGCCAAATAAATGGAAAAAAGAAACAATGAATAAATATTAATGGAGTAAAAGAGAAAAACTAACAAGAAAACAATAATGATCAGAGTATCGATAGAAATATTGATGTTAATAGTAACAATAATAATAATAATAACTATCCTAGTGACATCGTCATCATCAGCATCATCATCAACAACAACAACAAGAATGATAATAATAATAATTTCACTAATAACAACAAAAATAAGAAGAAAATAATAATGATAATAATAATAATGATAATAACAATGATTATAATAATAATAATAACAACAACAACAACAACAATAATAATAATAATAATAATAATAAGGTGGCAGGGGTCTTATACAGCTAGAAAACTATTATAAAATAACCACCATAGGACTGCAAAAATACCTACTCCAGAAGCAAGGGAAACTAATACAAATAGCCACAAAACACGAGCAAAACAAAAAACTGTTTTCAGTATTTAAGGAAGCTGACAAATACAAACAAGAAATCAATCTACCTAACAAATACGAAGAAGAAGAAGAAGAAGAAACAACAAAAGCTATAAAACAAATGAAATCCAAACTAAAACTAGAACAGCAACGGACCATGATAAAACGATGGCAAGAAAAGCCCCTACATGGTAAATACTGGGCTAAACTAAATGCGAAAGAAATAGACAGAGAAAAATCCCAGCAATGGCTGAGAAGCTCAGGACTCAAAGCAGAGACTGAAGGATTTTTAATTGCTGCACAAGACCAAAGCCTCCCCACCAGAAATTACCAAAAACACATAATGAAAAGAAATATAACAAGTAACTGTAGAATATGTGGAGATCGACAAGAAACAATAAATCATATTATCTCTGGCTGCCCAGTCCTGGCTAAGAAGGAATATATTCACAGACACGACAGAGCTGGGACCTATATACACTGGAAGCTATGCCAACATTATGGAATAGCAACAGAAAAAAGATGGTATAAACACACGCCAGAAAAGGTCACAGAAAACGAGAAAGCAACCATACTCTGGGATATGCCAATACACACAGATAGAGAAATTAAGGCAAATAGACCAGACATAGTTGTCAAAGATCATGAAGGAAAAAAATGCCTTCTAATTGATGTTTCAATACCAGCAGATGACAACGTTTCTCTAAAAGAAATGGAAAAACTTTCAAAATACAAAGACCTGGAAATAGAGATAACTGGAATGTGGAATCTAAAAACAGAAACAATTCCTATCATAGTAGGTGCCTTAGGTATAATAAAAAAATATTCAGACAAATACATAACAAAAACACCAGGACTTACAAATATATATAACATACAGAAAATTGCACTACTGGGTACTGCACACATTCTACGCAAAACACTTTCAATACAGTAAACATAAGAGCACCACAGCAAACCACAGCACATACCCAAGGCGCACAGAGCTGCGCTCGGTAGTGAAGTGAAAGCACGTTATAAAAATAAAACTACTGAATAATAATAATAATAATAATAACAATAATAATAATAATAATAATAATAATAATAATAATAATAATAATAATAACAGAAGGCATCGC
>NC_142937.1:27886552-27889052 GCF_046866305.1 Octopus bimaculoides
ATGACTAAAATACTTCACCAGGTGGTGCTATTGTGCTAGACATCGCCTGGGCCTATATTGGCCGAAACCTATCAAAGTTATCAAAGTTAATATATATATATATATATGTGTGTGTACATATATGTGTGTGTGTGTGCATGTTTGTGTGTATACCCGAATATATTCTCAAACTTACAGGTATATATACAAATATATTCCAAATATTTTACAGCGTAATATATTGCAGCGTGTGTGATTAAGGCAAGCATATAAGCTAGTTAGCCTATCATTGTCTTCTTCGACTCTGTAATAGACTGTACAATTGTTATTACACGAAGCATCGTCTCTCGGCACTTCTAACCCTCACAACACCTTTATCACTCTTCTCTCTTATCTCTTTCTGTCTATTTCACTGTATTACGCCGACGAAGAGACACATACATAAAGTTACGCATAAGTACGTGTACGTACACAAAATCATTAATGTACACACACACACATATATACATATACACTTACGAAAACATTTACATATATATATGTATATATATATATATATATGTTCATGGCTCTCTTGCTATGTATATGTGTGTGTGTGCGTATTAATATACTTATATTTGCATACACACATATGCATATACTATGTAGTTTCTTAGAACACGTAGATAATTAAAAGATTTGTCACTAGTAATCAACTTATTCAACTATTGTTTGAAGAACAGTTTGGTAAAACTTTCCACAAAAGCCGGTTTAATTTATTATTTGAAATCCTTGAACTGTTTAAAGCTCGCGTTACTTCAATGACGGCAGAAGAAAATTACAACTGTTCGACTTGATAAGTGGAACGAAATTATAGTGTTTGCATGGTATCAATACCATTAAGAATAGAGAAAATTTGAGGGAATTGTTGAAAATACCACAAAGAATACACTTTGCGACTTATTCATAAGTCTAATTTATATGAACGATATGTCTTCGCTATTCGTAGTTATTTTTATGTTTTGTTTTCCATTCAAAATGATTTATAACAACCCGGAGGTCAAACTATTGTTATTGTGTTTGTAGGTCATAAGTTGCGCGTCTGTTAAAACATATACTGTTCTAAGTTGTGAATGTTCTTGTTATTTTTTAGTTTTACATTAAATATCATACTTTCATTAAAAACATACGACAGAAGGCATTTCCATTATGACCATAGAGATTTTATGAAGACAAATATATTATAAAGACATATTTTTTCTTTGTAGTATATGAGCGGCTAGATGCACCTGTAGTACACAGTATTCTTTAGCTATAAAGGCATAAAAGTATGATTCCATTTCAAATAATAGTTTTGTATATTTTTTGAGAGTACGAATGGTGATTATGAAACTCTCCGACTGTAGCAGTATGGGAGGGCGGAGTCACGCTGTCCTGTACACGGGCAAAAAGTTGATTGGTCGTAATACTTGTAAGGTTAATTGAATGCCTAATTTGGAGATTGCGTCACGTATTCTTTTACTCTTTTATTCTTTTAATTGTTTCAGCCATTTGCCTGCAACAATGCTGGAACAACGATTTTAGTCCAACAAATAGAGCCAGGACTTATTCTTTTTAAGCCTAGTACTTATTATATCGCCCTCTTTTGCCGAACCGCTAAGTTACGGGGACGTAAATACACCAACATCGGTTGTCAAGCGATGGTGTAGGGGGACAAACACAGACACACAAACACAAACATACATAGATACATGCATATAAATGTGTGTATATATATATATATATATATATATATATATATATATATATATATATATATATATATATATATATACGACAGGCTTCTTTCAGTTTCCGTCTACCAAATCTACTCACGAGGCTTTGGTCGGTTCGAGGCTATAGCGGAAGACACTCGCTCAAGGTGTCACGCAGTGGGACTGAACCCGGAACCATGTGGTTGGTAATCATACTACTTATCAAACAACCACTTCTGCGCCTATATATTACAGAAAACGAATTTTCTTCTTTGAGCCGCGATTCTACCATTCGTAGGCAAAAAGCGACTGCATTATGTGGAAAATAGGAGATTTGTACACGAGTAGGCAAAGGATTTTAACACACAGAAGTGAAGTTTGAATGATCAAAGGAAAATAACACCAGCATTATCGACTAAACCAAAGACGAATGCTCCAATCTAAACTGAGAAATATACAATCAATATATAACATAGAGTTCAATGAGATGATTGAATTGATAATTCTCGCCCATAATGTCATTGCAAACTTAGAAAATCTGAATATGTCAGCTCATTTCTATCGTATTTTGACTGAATCAAGACCTGCTGAAGTTGATAACGAGTAGCTTATGCTAATGAAATAATTTCATATTTGATGAACTTTTAAAATATGGCAATTAATTATGATATGATGTAACACAAGACATCATGAATTTTTAGGAACAGTTAATATGGAAATTGGTTATGGTTTTTCGCTACAGAAAGCGTCAAATCAAAACATTTTATCAATATAACACTGTTTAAATA
>NC_142937.1:27894052-27909052 GCF_046866305.1 Octopus bimaculoides
AGATATTTGGAAACAAAATCAAAATCAAAAGTATCCTTCCTAACGTTGACCATTCAATTCGTGACCAAGCATGGTCTTGCGCTGCCAGTGTAGAACTCTCAGTCTATTTTTTCAGTGTTTCGTTCTTCAACCAATGCCTTATATTTCTTTGCTGCAACTTCTGTTGTGGCTACATGGAATTGGTTGTGTAGTCCCTCGTTGCGTAATTCTTCTTCATGTCCTTCTGTACTTCTTTTATTTTTCTTTTAACTGACATTAGCAAGGTTTCCTTACTTTGGATTAGTTATCTCATTAAGCTCGCAAGTTCGATACGTACGCAGTCTTCCACACTTAGCAGTCTCGTTCCTCCATTGGCTCTCTTCATGTACAGGCGAACAGTGTCTGCACGTGAATAATGGGCTCCATGCGTCGTTAGAAGAGGTTTTCTTTTCTTCCTATCCAACTCCTTTAGCTCTTCCTCTGTCCAATTCATGATTCCAGCGCCATACCGAACTACTGCGAATATGAGTGTTTATCGCGCTGGTAGAATCGTGTCGGGCAAAATGCTTAGTGATATTTCGTTTGTGTTTAAATTACATCAAGGCCCTTTTCGCCTTTTATCTTTGCAGAGTCGATAAAACAAGTACCAGCCAATCACTGGGATCGATGTAATTGATTTACCTTCCCCACCGAACTTGCTGTCAGTGTACCAAAATTTGAAGTCATTCTTAAGGTGGCAAACTAGCAGAAACGTTAGCACACCGGCCAAAATGCTTAGCGGCTTTTCCGCCATCTATAAGTTCTGCGACCAAATTGTTGCCGTGTTGTCTTTTCCTTTCATCGTTTCAGGGTCGATAAAATAAGTACCAATCAAGCGCTGGGGCCGATGATATCTACTTACCCCTTGACCCAAAACAGGTAGCTTTGTGCCAAAATTTGAGACCATTATTATTATTACTATCTAAGGCGGTGATCTGGCAGAATCGTTAATACGCAGGACAAAACGGCATTTCTCTCGTCTTTATGTTCAAGTCATTTTCCACCGATCTCAGCTTTGCCTTTTGTTTCAATTTACTTGTAGCACATTACTTGGAATAAGTTTATCGACGAAATCTTTCCAGGTCTTATTCTAACTTTTTATACCGCCATACTTATTTCGAATTTCTTCTGAACAAAGTCTCTGCTTTCCTGTTCAATATAAGCTACGATCTCGTCTTAATCGTCGTACATTTAACATCCAGCTAAGTAATCTTAATGATATATTGGCGTACATTAAACACAAGTGAGCTAAAGAAAATAACTGAGAGAGACCAGTGGAATGTGTAGGAATAGTACAGACAAATTTGTGTATATTAAATACGATGCTAAAATTATCTCCGTTTCCAGAATAAAAATAACGACCGACAAAATTTTTCCAGGACTTATTCTAACTTTAGTGATACTGTGTAAGGTAATAATTCGAAAATATTAGAATTCGTTATGATCTAATCAACAACAGAAAATTTAATATTGATAAATGATTCTTAAATTCTTGATATACATCTCTTGGTTTATTAACTAGTTGTAAGCAGATATCACTAAATGTTGAAATATCAAGGATGAACTTAATCACATTTACATGGGTATTAATACACAAAACATTACGTTAGTCAGCTCTGTTAGGCTATATTACATTAATGTTCTAGTAGCGTTTCCAATAAGTTCTCTGTTTATGACTTTTAACTTATTAGCTTTGAAACGTTCACTACTAACCCTCCAAAAGATCACATGAATTGCTTAACGTATGAAATATTAGTAAACTCTTCCCTAATTTTAGATAAGATTTGTTGTTATGCGTTTGAAATTGGATGCGTCTTGATCTCCCGTTTTATGGTGTTGTGTGATTAGAACTCTAATAGTGAAGTTGATGTCACGTTTCTATGTAATTTCTAGTACCATAACGAACGTGTGGTCAATCTATGGATTCGACACTTTGTCCAGACCAACTGGCTGTAAATAGGGATTTGACAAAAAAAAAATACAAGGGGTAGCAACAGCGGCTGCACGATTATGAATATTAGAAATGCTTTGTGAAATTTCCAGCGTATATCTGTGTGTGGGGGTGGGGTGGGGGTATTGGCGGCGGAATGAGAGTTGGATATCTGACTGTGTTTAAAGCAAAGAGCATTGTATAATGAATCCAGATGATTGGTCTTCATATACAGAACGGAGCCAGTTCACCGATGTAGAACATACTACTACTACTACTACTACTACTACTACTACTACTACTACTACTACTACTGCTACTACTGCTTCTGCTGCTGCTGCTGCTACTACTACTACTACTACTACCACTACTACTACTACTACTACTACTAATAATAATAATAATCTTTTCTATTATAGGCACAAGGATTGAAGTTTTGGGGGTCGTGAACTTATACTCTGCGTACGGTTCACTGACGACGTCTTTTTTGTCTGGGAAGGAACACTGGATGGTTTAGTCAAATTTTTACATTTCTGTGACTGATTCGTGGAAGAAAATCCAAAATAAAATTCATGTCGAACATTTCGAAAACTAGCGTCAACTTTTGGACACAAAAGTCAAGTCTTCGGAAGGCCGAATAGTCATAGAATTATTTTGCAAACCCGCGTCATCACATATTTATCTCCACCGTCTCTCTGATTATCCACATCATACAATCAGATCAAATCCGAAGTCCCAGATTTTGACGAATAGACGTATTTGCACCGACATTGGAGATTATTGGAAATATGAAATACTTTTGTGCGCTAATTTGTAAAGCGCGGTTATAGTGAATCAAGATTAAAGGAAATCGCGAATGACATCGCTGAAATTAGTAGTGATAATCAAGCTTTTGCGCCTAATTTTAGCATTCAGAAAAGAGCTTATGGCCGAATTCCTTTGGTGATTAACTGGCATCGAAGTTTCGCTGCCATTTCAGAAGTGTTGCATGACTGGTACCAACATGTTTCAGAAAAATATCCTCATTTCTGTCTATTGTAGCCTTTTGACATAATAAAAATATTAGAGAAATATTGACCAGTACCTCTAATAAAAACTCCATTGGAGTTTCTGAACGCTGCACCCTCAAAAAATACATATAAGAGAGGTTAGCCCTGTTCATTGTGCAATAACATGAGTCAGACAAATTCCATCAAGAATAATCACAGAAATGTTATGATTTACACAGAAAGAGGGACCTGTAAGGATTTCCGTTTGGTATATGGAGCGGAATGCACCAAAGGCAAAATGATTTATGTTGGTTGCACAACAGAACGATTGCAAAAAGTGTTTAACGGACATAGGTACGATGTCAGGCACAATAACAATAGTTCCACGGAACTTGCGGAGCGTTTCCCATCAAACGGGTGTAAATTTGAGGAGGACCGGAAGGTACCAATTCTCACAAAATATTCTCATTCCACTGCACTTTCGGTCCCCAAAACCCATGAGGATAGATGTATTTGTGAGCTGTTGACATCTCAGCCTGGAGGAATTAATAAAATGGCAGGTGAATTCCACCATATGTATACTAAACTTTTTGGGTGAATAATTTTTTTCTACACTTCTCCAATTCTTTTTTTTCTTTTTTCTTTCTTTCTTTCCTTCTGCTACCTTTGGTGAAATACGAAAGACTGATGACGTCGTTTTACTTGGGAAGAAACGCAATTATTCCGGTTTAATTTTCAAATGTTTCAGCGGTTCCTATCTTTGAATCAAATTTCAGTTTATATTTTGAACTTATAAAAGACACACGGAGTGTCGAAATATTGTTCGTTCGTTTCATTTTCATTTTAATAAACAGATTCAATCTCTATTTATTACCAATAACAGTAGTGTGCTTCTTTAATAATCATGATGATGATGATGATGATAATAATAATAATAATAATAATAATAATAATAATAATACTAATAATAATAATAATAATAACAGCTAACCATCATACTGTGGTGGGTGGACATGCAACCAGATAATGAATTGCTTGAAATCTAAAGATGACTCACCGACTTGATGAATACTCCAGAAGAAAAATCCCCATGACTATGAGAAGGGTAAATAGGAGTATGATAAATAAAGTAACAGAAAGGATAAAAACTGCCATACCATACATCCAGACGGAGGACATAACACAAACAAGGAATCTTCCCTGGGTTATTTCGCTGCTTGTTGAGGAGAAATTACAAGAGAAGAGAACGAAAGATGGCAGAACAGAAGAAGCATGGTAGAAATGACGCATTGAAAGGGATATCATGCGGGCAAGGCAAGATCTAGGAAAAATTGAGCAATGGTTAAGAGGAAACTGGAAAATGGGCAAAAGACCGACTGAGAAAAATCAGAGAAGAAACATAAAATACGGAAGAACGGGTTTGGGGCAGTAATAGAGCAGTTTAAATCGATTACATCGACCCCAGTGTTTCACCGGTACTTAATTTATCAACCCCGAGAGTGTGAAAGGTAAGTCGACCTCAGCGGAATTTGAACTCTGAACGTAGCGACAGACGAAATACCACTATGCATTTTGCCCGCTAGTGCTAACAATTCTGCCAGCTCACTGCCATAATAATAACAATAATAATAATAATAATAATAATAATAATAATAATAATAATAATAATAATAACAATAATAAAAATAATAATAATAATAATAATAATAATAATGATGATGATGATGATAATTATTTAAAATTTTTCTACAAAGGCAGCCATTTTAAGAGAGAGGTTGCGTCGATTACATCGACCCCAGTGTTTCACTGGTACGTAATTTGTCAACCCCTAAAGGCTGAACGGCTAAGTCAACCTCGGCGGAATTTGAACACACAAAGTAGCGACGGGCGAAATACCGCTAGGCATTTCGCCCGGCGTGCTAATGAGTCTGCTAGCTCCCCCTGCCTTAATAATAATAATGATGATGATAATAATAATAATAATAATAATAATAATAATAATAATAATAATAATAATAATAACAACAACATTTGATCATCATAATCGTTGAAGAATTCTAGGTTCTTGAAATTATTTTTCAAGAACCTAGAAGTGGATCTGGCCTTAATTGCTATTTGATAATGAAGATACATCCTCTAAAGCGAAGCTAAATTTAGTAAATCCCGAATTTATATTCTATGATATTTGATATACCTGTATTTTTCTATGTTCTTCCCATACATGACACTGGTCAGTCTACGTTATTTCCCTTAATTCACTTGTGCTTGATTTGCAGCAATATTTCATCAAGACTGCTTAGTTAGATGTTCAATGTGCGATGATTTAGATGAGGTCGTAGCCCACATTTTATGCGAAGGCTTACTGTTCGCTCAGAATAAGTATGGATGTATAAAAAGTTTTGGAATTGATTTGCTATAGCAGGTGTGACTATCTTACAGTTATTGGAAATCATCACCTTCATATCAGCTTCAAGTTATCCGTATTGATCATTGTATCGATCACCTGGCAAAGAATGATTTTTTCTAGTGACGAATAGTTTACATTAGGCCTTCTCAAACTTTCTAACTGTCTCCCCTTTTACAGTTTTCTACGGTCCTTACTACGTTTCAACAAAATTCAATACACATCAAAACTTATTGCCGACAGTGTTGATCGTCATGAAAACTCTTTATGCATAAATCATCTCATCGTAATAAAACGTGTCCGCAAAATTTGCCGTCATATTGTTCCCGTGGTTGAAATTTGCCGTAGGAAATTTTCCCGTTAAGAAGGCATCCAATCAGACTGTAAACTAGATTACTCATTTTAAAGAAATTATCTCTCACTAATTGGTAGGTTATTGGATGATGTTGCCATTTTAAGAAAACAGCAATTTTTTTTTTCTGCAGTTTATTATTTTTTTGCAACAAATGTTCCTATGGAAAAAATTGTTTTTCCTGCGGCAAAAATGGCGAAATGTTCTCTATGGTAAAGGCGTGTGGCCAAGCGGTTAATGTGTTACACTGACGATGTCTAGATCGTGGTTTCGGTTCCCGGATTTGGCGATGCATTGAGTTCGTGAGCAAAAGACTTCATTTCACGTTGATTTCGTTTACGCAACTGTAAATGCGTAACTCTGCGAGGGATTGGGTCTCGTTAAGGAAGGGAGGAAGGATGCTGCGATCACGGCTACTTAGACTCCATGGGAACAGAATAACTTGCTTTGTGAATTCTAGATTATGCGACAATAATAGCCATGAGTTGATGATGATGATGATGATGATGATGATGATGATGATGATGACGACGATGATGATGAGGAGGTGGAGGAAGAATATGTGATATACAATATCAACACCTATTTTCCATAACAAAATATTAACTGGACATTGACACACTGAAAAACAATTTTGAAAATATTAAAGAAAAATGTGCCTGCAGGTTTGACACCCTTAAAAACCTCTTTGCATAAAGGCCACTTTCATTGCAGGTGCAGGTGGCGTAGCTGCGTGGTAAGAAGTTTGCTTCCTAACCACATGGTTCCGGGTTGAATTCGACTACGTGGCATTTTGGGCTGACCAAAGACTTGTCAATGAATTTGGTAGACAGAGACTGAGAGAAGCTTATCATATATATATATATATATATATATATATATATATATATATATATATATATATATATATACGGTGGTGGTCCAGCTTGACTGCAGTCACATGACCGAAACGAATAAATGAATACGTGTGTGTGTGTCTTTATATCTGTTTTTGTTCCCCACAATCGCCTGCTAGTTGGTATGTTTATGTCCTAGTAAACTAGCGGTTCAGCAAAAGAGATCGAGAGAATAAGTACCGAGCGTAAAAGAAACCCATAAGTAGTGAGGTTTGTTTGTTGAACTAAAATTCTTCAAGTTCGGGCTACAGCGTGGCTAAAGTAAACAAGTAAAACAAAAGAGAAGAAAAAAATAGAAATGAAATATGAAAACATGGCAGCCATGAATAATATAAAATGATTTACACAAAGATTAAAAAGAAAAAAACTGAAAATATTTTTGAAAATTGCAGACGACAGGTTGTTTGCCATTAAAACATTTCTTGCACATCATATGTGATTTCATCAACATGGAATATCAAAACAACGCTACCGGATGATTTATTTACCCAACAGAGTAAATGTTAAAAACATTTTTGAAAATTAGGACAACTACAAATACGTTTATTACTGTTGTCGCGAGGATGGTGGTTGGTTGTTAGCCAAACGATATTCAACAGAAGAGTTTTATTATGTTGCATAAAAACAAGCTGTGTTAGTCTTTTACAAATAACAACAGCAATAATTACATAGTGGGAGAGAGATACTGCTTGGAATTTACGGCAAACTTACTGACACAGCAACAGCATAACTGGAAACAATTGCACTATATCCGTGGTCCCAGAGTATCCGGTCGTGTTGTGCCATCTGTCTTAACCATCTTCCTGGATCTTCTGGCCTTGGTTAGTACGGAGATCATCGCACAACTATCTCAACATTTTGCATAGCGAGAGGTGAGACGTGTGAATAGACTCGGTAACTCTCAACGGTCTGCAAAGTATTTAGGAGCAAAAGTGGCTCTATCATTGGGTTAACTAACATTCTAACAGAGTGAATCACCCGATGGCTTCATGCTGATTGACTGCTTTATTGAATTATCCTGTGAAACTACTGTAATTAGACAGTGATGTATGGCTATTTACCTAGCAGTTCGGTTTCGAATCACCAGTCCACATTCATCTCTATTTTACCTCCCAGTGCCCGCAAAATGATTTATACAGTCCCATAAGTAGCGACATCTACCTTGAGAAAACTTAAATTTTATGATAGTCAGTTTAGAGTAAAAAATTAAGAAAGTGTTCGTGGAATGTGTAACAAAATACTATTATTTATTAATTGAAATTTACCTCTGGGTTGTAAAAAAATACCACAGAAGATAGGAACAATCGTTAGAGCTCTTAAAGCAAGTGGGTGATAATTCCAATAAATGTTAAGAAACTGGGCATCAACTTGAAGTTATGACAGAAAATACTTGCCCAAGGTGTCCACAGTTGGACTGAACTCGGACCCATGTGGCTAGGAAGCAAGCTTTTAATCGCAAAGCTACGCATGCAACTATTTAGCAAACAGTAATTTTAAAAACGAAGTCTTTTCGGGTAGTTTTAGACATGACAATAATTAAATTTAGTAATTTTAAATTTATGATAGGAAATTAGCATTATTATTTCCCGCAGGAATTCTTCTGGAACTAAGACACACATTTACTACAGTCATTCCCAGTTAATTCTATCGATTCCTTTCCAGTACACGTCTCTACAATGTTATCAAGCATTATAAGAAATCATGACGACATTGATTTCTGGCCCTGTGACGGTTACGACGAAGGGGGGTTGCAGTTGATCCGATCGACGGAACAGCCTGCTCGGGAAATTAGCATGCAAGTGGCTGAGCACTCCACAGACACGCGTAGTTCTCAAGGAGATTCAGCGTGACAGAGTGTGACAAGGCTGACCCTTTTGAAACACAGGTACAACTCATTTTTGCCAGCTGAGTGGACTGGAGCAACGTGAAATAAAGTGTCTTGTTCAAGGTCACAAGGCAACACTGGGAATCGAACTCACGGTCTTGCTATCCTGAGATGAATATCCCGATCACTAAGCCACACACCATCACTACAACACCCCACCACCACCACCACCACCACCACCACCACCACCAACAACAACAACAACAACAACAACGACGACACCACCGCCGCCGGCGATGACAACGACGAAAATCGTCCACACATTTTATCCACAGCGACTAGTTTTCCACTCGACCTGAGAATAGCTACAACTAATACCACATCAATACTACAACCAATACAGTATAGGCTGCTGTGACTTCTGGAACCCATGCAACAACAACAACAGTAGCATAAGCACAATAAACGAAACAAACATAAACAGCAACAGCAACAGCAACAACAACAAAGGCCACAACGACAATAACAGCAAGCAGAGCAATAGATTTAAGGATGAGAAGGAAATCCAACAAGGCTTTTATTTTTGCTGTTATTAAAAGCTACATCAAAAGATGTTCGTGTTCTCTGTCTCAGAACAGACCTGCGTTTCCTGCCAGTTGGCCACTTCCGGTATCGACAATTCAATCACTAGCTCGAAATTTATCTTGTTATCTTTCAAACTTCATTCAAACGGATTCACTTGGTTTCCTCTTGATGCTAAGTGAAATTATCTGAGAAGATGCAGGAGGGAGAAAGTCGGAAATCCATTTTCGTACCTTCACTTTGAACAGCAACGCAGCATCAATTCCTATTCTTGTTCGCTCTCAAAACCGCACAGAAAATGTTTATTTACTGGTAAAACACACAAAATATAAATTAATTCTACAGACTATTTTCAGTTTTCCTGTTTTCCTACAATATTTCAAAATAATTTCTGTATTTCTATTTATTCCTGTTTTTATTTTATTTTTAAATTCATACCTCACCGAAACTTGTGGTTTATCTGGTAACAAAATGAGTTTCTTGGATGTATAAGAAAATTTCTCTTTTGTTTCTCAGTCTATGAAATGTAACTTCGGTGCTGTGGTATAAAGAAAAAAAGACAACCACAAACAACACCATAGCGCTTAAAATAGCGTCATGAAAATATCAGTGACTTCACATGGAGAGGCGTTACTTTGTACTCGGAGGACTGAATTTTGCGTCAGACGAAGAGGTCAGTGAGAAGTGCATATAACGTTCATTAGTATTTGTAATAAACCGGCAATATGGCAGCTGGTTATATTACATGTACACACGCCCGCACGCACACACAAACAAATACACCTACACACACATATTCATAGACAATATTGATATTGACTTCGAACTTTTGGCCATTTAAGTCAAGTTAATTGTGACCTTATACAGTCCCTGTTCAGTTAAAAGCTGCTTTGGGTGTGTAGGTGTTAATGGGGCAGTAATTAGGTTTTACTATGGATTGTTATGGAAAGGTGTTTTGGAGAAGTCTTTAATGATTCAATTTGGTGGTATGCCATTGTTTAGAACAAAACTGGTCATAAAAACCAACGAACACACACAAATACACAGACGCATACGCATGCTTATATACATACATATACACACACACATACATACATACATACATAATTAATACACACACACACACACACACACACACACATATAAATATATATATATATATATATATATATATATATATCTATATATATATATATATATATATATACATTAATATTGAACAAGGAGAATGAGTGCTCAACATCGCATTGGTGGATAATTATTCTTTATTTGTAAGTTAAGCAGGCTACCAATGTTTTCATGTAGTGAGCTATATATCTTAATAAACTATCAAGCCTATTGCATTGGACGTTGGTGTTTTTCATCCAAGATGAAGATGGAAACCAACATTCCATGGAAAAGGCTAGAAAATTGTTAACGGATATACATACCTGTCTTATCATGAAACAAATGATACCCTGGTATCCTATTTGCTTTGAATTTTTTTCCTGTTCTGCTAGCATCACAAAACCTATGTAAATAATATATTGCATCTTACCTTACTTTCCTTTGTAGACATACGTACATTCATATATACACACATGTATGTACGAATGTGATGCCAAAGAGGCAGAGACCTCGGCAGGCCGAAGACAGAAAATGAGAGGTGTTCGTGGACAAGCCATTACCTGAAAGCATCGTTGTGTATGTATGTTATTATCCATACAATTTCAACGTAAGGTCATTAAAATCTAAATATAAAAATATGTACTTCTGTTGAAATGTAATTTCAGTAAATTTCTATATCTTTGTGCAGCTGCGTAGTGCAGCTGGAGTCGCATGAAACGATCGTACTGCATTAACATTGAACATCCTTGTTGCTTATTTTGTTATATATATATATATATATATATATATATATATATATATATATATATACCTGTACATATATATGTACACACACGCACGCACACACACATATATATACTTATATATATGTATATAAATGTATATACATATATAAATATGTAAGATTAGTATAATTTGCTTTAAGAATCGTCTGAGATACACACACACGCGCGCACACAGACACACACATATAGAAACACACCCCTATATACACATTTCTATGTGTATATATACATACATACATACATATATATATATATATATATATATATATATATATATACACACATGCAAACACACGTTCAAAGAGATTTCTCTAAGTTTCCGTCTGCGTAATTTTAATCAGCTCGTTTCGGTCGGCTCAAATCTGTAGAAAGTAACTATTTCTCTGGCGTAGTTTCTCAGGCCATTCGATCTCGAAAATACATAATTACGATGCGACATTGTCCACTACACTAATAATTGAAAACAAAATATTCATGCAATATACAGCACAGCTATTCATTAAGATCTTTTCATTGAACTAAATTAAATCATATATTTTAATTTAGTGTCATGATCTCGAACAATTGATATAGATTCAGTTTTGTTCTTTAAAATTAAGAATATTGTTGCCGCTCACAGAGTTCATTTTTGAAGTGTATTTAATCAAAGACTATATCACAACAAATAAAAAAATACAGAAGAAAACTTTTTAATTTGTTTAACTAAACTGTCTGGAAATACGGATTTGTATAATGCTTGAGGTCATCGATTCTTTAGAATTGGTAGAGAGACTGATGAAATGGCGCGTATTTCGCTTTGATTTCAGCAGCATACGTTCGATGAAGTGAACACTCGTGGCTTAGTGGTTACGATATTGTACTCTCAATCTTACGATCGTGGTTACGATTCCCGATGCGGGATGTGTGTCGTTTTCTTGAACAAAACACTTTATCTTGCGCTGCTCCAATACCATCAGCGACACATAAGTAAACGTGCGATGATCATTCTATTTGTTAAGATCGAACTTAAATCAGACTTGGTCGAGAGGACCTGTCATCAAAAGTGCTTTTTTTCTAAAGGATTGGATCTCAAAGTCAATTATGCTTTATCCTTTGTAACGATGTAGGATATTGACGTGTGAGGAAATCTTGCCTTCTCTGAAAGGTCTCATCGACTGCATACAACTTCGTCTTTTGATCGAACACTCATCAACAAAATGCGGACTGATTTTTACTGCATATACATATTCATACATACACACATACACACAAGCACATAAATATCACACACACACACACACACACTTATGTATGTATATATATATGTATTTATGCATACACGCACAAGTATATATATATATCACAGATATTGAGTGTTGAGTTGTTGAGTGTTCCACCTGTGAGGAATCGGTGTCGAAACAATTGTCGGGATTAATAATGAATTCTCGTATATTCCATCTTCCGTCTTTCATTTACCATATACATAACGATCACTTTGAAAGTGATCGTGCTTTACCAGTAAGCCACCAGGTGTAAATCATTCGTTTTATTATCCATACATACATACATACATACATAATACATATTTCAAAATTTAGAGAAAAGCAAAGACGAAGACAGGTGTAGGAACAACAAGCAAGTATGTTAATTTGAAGTTCGGGAAAAATTGAAAAGTCTTTTACGTTTCTTCGACAGAAATGATTAAGAGGAAATAAACGCAAGGAAAAGAAACGTGTTGAGTTCAGCGGTCCAACATGGCGAATACACACACACACACTTACATATGTACATATGTATTCACACACACACACACACACACATATATATATAGTTAAATATCTATCTATCAATATATGTGTCTATCTGTATGTGTGTACTGCTTACATTTTCATGTAAGATATGATGAAAACAAAATATCGAAATACTTGTAAGGCAATAAAGGATTAGGGCAGTCATCAGAGTTTATATAGTATGTTAAAAGGAAAGAAGACGTGTATACATTTCGTTGTTTAAGGGGAGTTAATCTTTTTTTTTTTCTGTTAAAAGTTTTTCAATATTTTAATACGTAATATATTTAACCGATTTTTGTTAGACACAGCTGCAGCCTAAAAGGTCTGGAATTTAATATGATACTGAAAGTTTATTGTGGTGTGTGAGTTAACTTTTGTTAATACAGTGTATATTTTATTCACGAGTTGATATATGAAACATTTAAAAAGGAACATTCATTTCATGTTATCCTCATGTTATTATGTTGATAATGAATTGTACAGAGTCTTTTTGAAGCAAAGATAAAAAATGTTAGTTTTGTGCTACGTCAATAAAGTGTTCAAATACAATAAACATATTTCTACTTTAAGAAGCCAAACCATATACATATATATATATATATATATATATATATATATATATATATATATATATATATATATATATAGATGTGTATATGTGTGTGTATAGAGAGAAAGACTTGGAAATAGCTTGCCCATGTGAGTGCAGTTATTCGAAAACTTCACACACCGAATGATCGTAATTTTCAAGGGTCATCAGGATTGAATGCAGACTGCCTCGGGGCCAACCTCTCAACGGCTTTACAGCGCACCGGCAGCCATCATGGAAGTGAGGCCCCGCGTTTGTTTCGTCTGACTTGTGTTTGGGATCATGTTCAATTCGGAATCATCTCCATTAAGAATGGCGAAAATATAGGCGAATATATTTAATCTTGCTGCACAAAGATAATAGGAATCCTATAAAAGCAAAGCATATCTCCGTCTGTTTCTCCGTTACAAAGTCGGGAAAGATGGAAAGGATTTAAAATATACGTTACAAAGTATTTTTTGAAAAAAATAGAAAACGTTGTTCTTGAAAACGTTGTTATTCACCCATCTCCCAACACCATCACACCACACACCACTACACCATACACAACACCACAACACATCACACCACTACGCACACACTAGCACTGACCACTTCTCAGACCCACATCCACACACCTACTAGACATACACACACGCACACGTCAAGGTCACCAGTCCTCTTCCACACGCACATACATACTCTCTTATACACACGAACGCGCACCTTCGTTTATTATCTCCCCTTCTTATTAGCTCTCCTTTGTAACCCCTCTGTCCGGCATTCGCGATGATAGATCGCTAGCCACTACACATTTTTTATTTTCTCTCCTTGTTTCATTCTTTGATCCTTTCTGTGGAAGAGCGTAGGGTCAAAATGTTAAAGACTTTTTCAATTCCCGAAAGTTAAACTAATAAATCTGTTTGTTGTCTACACCACCTGTCTTCGTCTCCCTATATATATACACACGTATATATATATATATATATATATATATATATATATATATATATATATATATACACGTATATATACACAGTGTGTGTGGGCGCGCGTGTGTTTCTGTGTCTTTTAACATACAGGCAATGCAAAGCAGACTTTAAAAAAGACTTTGAATTTGAATTGAAGGGGAAGAAAATGTTGTTGCTGAGAGAGATATACAATGCGAGAGAGAGAGAGAGAGAGAGAGAGAGAGAGAGAGAGAGAGAGAGAGAGAGAGAGAGAGAGAGATACAATGCGAGAGAGAGAAAGAGAGAGAGATAGAGAGAGAGAGAGAGAAATACAATGCGAGAGAGAGAAAGAGAGAGAGTAATGAGAGAAATATAAAGAGAGAGATAGAGAGAATGTTTGAGAATGGGATGAAGGATAGATTAGTAGTGCTGTCACCATAGCTGTTGACAAGTTTTGATTAAAAACGCGGGTATTTTAAGGCACATCTGTCACTACAGCACAACACAGACTTCTTAAAGATGCTATATATATATATATGCGTATAAGAAGCGATGACCACTAGGTGGACATCCAATATGCTAGAGAGAGGTCATCAATGATCCAACCACAAAGAAAAATAATGTACTCCAGAATATAATTCAGCAAGCACCATAGCATAGGTGGGCAGGACAAAATGGAAAATATACAAAATAAGGAATTAATTGTGTACCGACAGTTTTTACTGAATTATCAGATTTTTATATGCTAGACCACTGGTTTTAAATTGAAATTAATATTCAATTTATCACCCTCAGTATAAATATATATATATATATGTATGTATG
>NC_142937.1:27914052-27939052 GCF_046866305.1 Octopus bimaculoides
CGTATTACTACGGTTCCAAAGTTATAGCCGAGGTGGTAGTTATGGAGCAATTGAAGATTTCCTATGCCGTGGATATATAATAGTTAAACATGGCGTCAAACATTAAGGCAAGGCAAACATCTCAAGTCATATACAATATCATTAAAGGAAGAATTTCAAGATCTTAGAACTGTTTCTTGGATATCCCCGAGTATGGGATATTCCGTCATCAGAGACAAATAGGGAGAAAAATAGGGGAGATGAGAGTGGAATATATCAATAAGATGGTAATAAAGAGGAAGAGTGTAAAAGAATAAGGAGATGAAAAGAAGGAAGAAAAAAAGAAGCCTAAAAGTTCACAGTTCAAATTTCCGAAGTTATAGAAACCAGAGCTTGAGTCCTTAGGCGCAATCCTATGTAGATCCATGAGTGTAAGTCCTTAGGTGCAATCCTGCGTATATCCATGCTGGTTAAAGTCCAAAAATTGTTTGTGTCTCATACCAACTCGAAAACAGGTCATTGTTTTGTGTGAATTTAAGGCAGTGATCAGGCAGAAAGGTTAAGAATCTAGGAAAACATTTTAACAGTATTTCGTGTGTTTTTACGTTCTGAGTTTAAATTCCACTGAAGTCGAATCTGCCTTTCATCCTTTCGGGGTTGATAAAATAAGTACCAAGTGAGTACACATACACACATAGATCGAAATTGCTTGCTTGTGCCAATATTTGAAATCAATATTTTGGGTGAGTTCAATGCTTAAGTGGTCGTCGATGACGAGATGTAACCTCTAACCAGACGTTAAAGTCAATGAAAATAGACAGTGGCTCCTGTAGTTTATCCATTGACAACTAACACAGTGTAAAAAATACATTCTACACGGTTAGAACTTTAAAAGCTTCATGATGTCACCTGGAGATATATTACATTTGGAGCTGATTTTTCAGGCCCAATATTTAACAAGGAGCAATAAGTCTATTTTTAAGAGAAATCGTAAGGAATAAACTGAAAATATCTCACAAATATGCAAGACTGTGATTGTAACAAACAGACGATAAAGCAAAGTGACCAATATATAATCATTATGTTTATATGATTGTTTTCTTCTGCTTTCGTGTCACTCTACATACGATGTCCCTCAAATCATTTGACGCATGAAAGCTCTCACTTCATGAAGCTGTCACCAACTACGATATCATTACACGAAGCGGAATACTTGTGAAACCAGCATTAGTTTCTTTCATAGATTTTAGCACAAATGAAAAAAAATATTATGAATATAAATAAATCATAAATTCAAATTTTAACATAAATCAATAACTATCAAAACGGATACATAATCTAATCTTACTCGTCGTTTATGTTACCATTTTTGTGGTGGCATAATATACATAGTGCACACATTTCTGTATCAATATGCGTACCTATCACCACCAGCCTCAAGGCAAGAAACTCAATGTAAACATTTTCAAACAAACTACATAAGAGACAAGATTCAAGAAGGTCTTATCGCCCCATTTCTTCCTTTATGGCATACTTTTTCCTCGTCTTCTGTGTTTTTTCCCCAAGCTACACCAATATTCCGAACAAGTATTGAAATGCCTGAAGTAATTCTTTTAATACCTCCAGGTTGAAGCTAATATTTTCGATAATGAAATTATGCCATCTTATTGCTTTTTTGCTTCTAATAATTAAAAAAAATATTTTGTCCTTTTTCCCGCTAACTATCTTACCACCAACGTCTGCGGTATCATTTCAATGAACATCTGCGGTTCTTTAAGAGTTTAGAGTTCGATACACTTTGAGTAACAGCATCAATCACTTAGGATTATACAGTTCATTTACTGTTACAGATTATGCCTGGTCATTATATTTGACTGACCGTTCATCTGTTAGTATATTTTATACATTTTTACAGGAACAAGCCTCTAGCAGAAAAAAATATTTACTTGGAGTACATATGTATATTATTTACGGCTTCTTTTGTAAATATACGAACTACCTACAACCTATAAGTTAGTGACACAGAGGTCCTATTATCCACACAGGATATCCCTAATTAGGGATATCTCCTTCAGATTACACCGGCGGTCAACTAACCCAGCAGGCACTCATTAATTTCTTACTCATTTGTAGAAATATTCTTGGGGTATTTTTGTGCCACTCAGTCTCTTTCCTTTACTTTGCTTCTCTTAATTTCCTTTCTTTTTTCTTTCTCCCTCTCCCTCTTTGTTACCTTCTTCCCACTATCACGTGACCCCTGACGATCTTACGTGGTGTCTTTCTTTTTCACGTTGCCTGGACACGATTTTCTGATCTCCTGACTCTACCCGTTCCGTGTATAGTCCTTTAGGACAGTTTTCATTTCTCCTTCACCTTACCCATTTTTGTCTTGTCTTGCAGCCCCAACGCTTATGTATTATCATTATTAATTGTTGTCTTCCTGTGGCCCTAAGCCTTTATTCTGTTTATTATTTTGTCGCCGTCCGTCCACTAACAGTCGCGTCTCGAGTCTGTTTCGTTTTGTTTTATTTTCTTTAGGTCTGATTCCCGGCAAGTTTCTTGTGGGTATCTCCAGAGTGAAGGCAATATTATCGATAATGGCTGAAATTGCGTTTTACCCCTCTGGCCGATAACTAATGAAGAATTCTGTGTTTTCTGTTCGTCTGTGTATTTAGTATATTTTCGTCTTTTAAAATTATATCTATAGGTATATGATATTTTCCGCATGTTGTCGTTTTATTAACTAATGAAAAAATACATATAATTAATTATATGTGTACACACACACACACATACACACACGCACACACGCACACACACACACACGCACACACGCACACACACATATATATCTATATATATATACGACGAGGTTCTTTCAGTTTCCGTCTACGAAATCCACTCACCCAAGGTGCCACACAGTGAGATTGAACCCGGAACCATATGGCTGATAAGCAAGCTAATTACCACACAGCCACTCTTGCGCATATATATATATATATATATATATATATATATATATATATATATATATATATATATATATATATATATATATATATATATATATATATATATATATATATATATATATATATATATATATATATATATATATATATATATATATATATATATATATATATATATATATATATATATATATATATATATATATATATATATATATATATATATATATATATATATATATATATACGTATATATATATATATATATATATATATATATATATATATATATATATATATATATATATATATATATATATAAATATATATATATATATATATAAATATATATATGCACACACACACACACACACACATACATATATATATATATATACATACATATATATATATATATATATATATATATATATATATATATATATATATACACATACACATACATATATATATATATATGTATATATATATATATATATATACATACACACACATATATATTCTATCTCGTTGACCTGTCACTCTTTCTCTCTCTCTCTATATATATGTATGTATATATATATATATATATATATATATATATATATATATATATATATATATATGAGCATATTAATGTATGAGAATATATGTTTGAGTACATATCTAATACTGTGATAGCATGCATTTCCATATATGGATTTGGATATACATATATATATATATATATATATATATATATATATATATATATATATGTATTTAGGCATATATGCGCATGAAGGTGTGTGCTCTAAATACCAACCCCCTTACATTAACTAGCATATTCAAACATCATGCATCGCACAGCTGTTCAATAGTGATAGCTAGTCGTTTACTTTACATCAAACACTAACATAACAGTCACTGCTCTTTCCAATATATTCCAATCCATTGTTTCTTTTGCACCACAGGAGTTCAACCTTTACAACATTAACCATTTGTAGCCAACATTAAAGATATATTTTTCATGTATCGTCATTTACTAAAATCTAACTGAATTTGTGCAGAAGCAAAAAAAAGAAAATTTGAATACCACGAACGAATTCTAAGAAAACAGTGTAGATTTGATCAGAAAACTTTTCCGAAATATTCATATGTGCTTGATTCCCGCAGACTGACATTCAGTAATAATTATATCTCTTTGTAATATCTATACTTACAACTATACATGGAAATATGGAAGAAAGAACAGGGATGTATACATATATATATCTATTGTTAAGGATATGTGTGAATATATATGACTATATGCATATTTAAAAATTCCATGAAAATATAAATTTAGACGTTTGTGTTTATGTGTGTGTGTGTGTGTGTGTGTGTGTGTGTGTGTGTGTGTGCGTGTGTGTGTGTGAATGTGTGTATATATCTGTATTCATACATATACATGCAGATATATATGTATATGTATATATGTACATATGTACACACGTATAAATGTGCCTATACAAACACATACGCATACACACACATAAAGATATACACACACACATAAAGATATACACACACGCTCATATATATATATATATATATATATATATATATATATATATATATATATGAAGTCACTGTGCATGCACATATACACAAATATGTGTACGGATATACATAAGTTAAAGATACGCTGATGTAAAGAACTACGTATATATATATATATATATATATATATATATATATATGTATGTGTGTGTGTGTGTGTGTGTGTGTGTGTGTGTGTGTATGTATATGTATATGTATGTATACAATTATATATATATATATATATATATATATATATATATATATTCCTGTCTGTGTGTATCTGTACATAAATATATGCATTCAAAACACACACGCCCAGAGAAATATACTAAAATACACCTAGCAGTGGGTGTCATCTAAGTATCCATGTCAACACACATTTGAAGTAAACAAGCATTGTTAACTTCTTACCAAAATATTGCACTGGTTCTTCGGTTTATTGATGGAATCAGACCATTGTAGTAACATATGTTGTGCCCACACTGAAGCATACAAATACTTATACAGATACATGTACACGCGAATATATTATGCAAAATCTCCTTATTAAAAATTATTCTAAATTCATCACAGGCTTAACATATACTTATTCATGTTTGTATATACATATATGTGTGTGTATGGATATGTACATATGTATGGATGTGTTTATATGATATATATATATATATATGTGTGTGCGTGTGTCGGAATGTATATACACACACACACACAGACACACACACACACACACACACACACACACACACACACACATATATATATATATATATAGTTATATATAGTTAAAAATTATGGGCTGATCTAAACGATTAGGTACGCTAGGTAAGTGTTGTAACGGATTACTGGGGCGCTAATGTTATAGACGAGACGGTAGTTATGGAGCCATTGTAGATTTCTGATGCACCGGATATATATATATATATATATATATATATATATATATATATATATATATATATATATATATATATATATATATATATAAATATACACATGTAGATGCTAAATTATGCATGTTCATATATATATGTCTATCTGTCTATTTTTTCCCTCTCTCTCGCTTTCTCTCTCTGTCTCTGTCTCTGTCTCTGTCTCTCTCTCTCTCTCTCTCTCTCTCTCTCTCTCTCTCTCAGTATATAAAATATTATGCATAGATATGTATACCAGACTCTACCCATTTTAATTCCAAGCATTGCTATAAACAATCGGAGTGAATTAGAACGTGATAACTTTGTGTGCATATGCAACAGAGTTCAAAATCAATCTATGCCGTGTGGCTTCATTCTGCGTAAGTTAGCACTGTTACTATAGCAACAGTACCGATACCAGACCGCGTAATTTCTAACCATTCATACAGATAGGTATACATAAATACATACATATATGCATAGATAGATAGCTACATACATACATACATGTATAGATAGATAGGTAGCTACATAAATATATACATACATACACACATTCATACATACGTACATACAAACATGCATTTATATGCAACATGACCAAGATGAACACAACATCATCAAACAGCGGCCGCTACACGGACATGTGGCAACCACTTATGATCCTAGAAAAACAAGTGTGGAATATAAAATACTAAAATCACATCCTGCGTCGAAATTCAAGCAGTATTCCACTACTTCCATACATAGAGCTCTGCGTCAGAGAATGTTACCAGCTCCAGTCGGGGGAAAAAAAAACAACCCGAAGTGACCGAAGCATTTGGAAGAGAACATATAGCTCAATTATGAACTCCCAGGTTTTTGACAAGAAATACCCTGCTATATTGTGCTGCTGTAACTGCGCACCAAGAGATGGGTGCAAAAGAGACCGATCCAAATAATTATACTGGGCCAAAATGAATCATCTCCCTCCAAAATAACGTTGACAAACCCAGGAAAAAGGTAGAATAGATGGACACTATTATCTAATGCACACTTATTACATCATGCACAGATCACCTATGAATATGGTTATTATATAAGTCTGACTTCTTGAAACAACTGTCAAGATAAGACAATGCATTATATATATTTTTCAGTATTTTATAATATGTATTTTGTGGGCGATGTAGATATATATATCCCATGTCAAACTGTGTCTATATATTCTACTACCTCCATAACAGCTCGAACTGAATGCTGTGATAGCCATTTCCCCGCCGCAGCCCCTACTTTGCATGAATGGTGCTTTCACCCACTCACAAATCTTTTCCTCCCTCTTCTCTCTCTCATACACTCTCCCTATATATTCACATATATATACATACATACACCCCGCCCCCACATATATATATATATATATATATATATATATATATGTAAATGTATATACACAAATACATGCATCTATACACAGTCACACACACACACACCTATATATATGTATATATGTATATAGTTAAATAACTAATACTGTATGACTAACAGTTAAATAAAAAAAATTGAGGATGTACCACCCACTGTCCGTATTCTTTGTAATTATTTGGTATATGTACACACACACACACACACACACGCCCACACACACATACACACACATACAAACACACACCCACACACACAAACACACGCACACACACACATACACACACATACAAACATACACACACACACACAAACACACGCACATAACAACACACACGCACACATGCACACACACACACACATAGACACAGCCACAAACCCACACATATTACGCTTAGTTATCTCTAACTGACATATATACGTGCGTAGACCCACACGTTTCACTGCAATCATATAATTTCACACAAATGGAACGCTAATACACGCGCCTC
This sequence comes from Octopus bimaculoides, assembly GCF_046866305.1. Classification (NCBI taxonomy): domain Eukaryota; kingdom Metazoa; phylum Mollusca; class Cephalopoda; order Octopoda; family Octopodidae; genus Octopus; species Octopus bimaculoides. The sequence continues at coordinate 27,921,373 of NC_142937.1, forward strand.
GCAAGCAATACAATACATGCATACGCGCCATATGGGTAACGAACTGAAATCTTAACCATACATCACAAACTAAACATGTACCGAACACTTCAAGTGAAGGAAGGACCCTATATTCTGCTTGAATCCGCTTGAAATCGCTGCGAAGCTTTTCATGGAACACTCCTTATCTTCGTGAATATAGGACATTCTAGAAAATGGAGAAAGGCAATGGAAATTAATTAAAAATTGGATCGGATGAAGCTAACCTGACGACCACCAATATGTAACATTGTCAAACCGTTCTCTCTCTCTCTCTCTCTCTCTCTCTCTGACCGCTCTTTCTGTCTTTCTCTATTCTATGTCTCTTTCTTTCTCTCTACGTCTCTTTCTTTCTCTCTATGTCTCTTTCTTTCTCTCTATGTCTCTTTCTTTCCCTCTATGTCTCTCTCCTTCTCTCACGTACTTTTCTTCTCTCCGTTTAATTGTTTATATTACATGATTTCGTTTCAAAACTTCGTATTTTTAATATAACTTCTTAAACCATACACACCTATTTCTCTGTACACACATGCACACAAAAACGTAAAACCACTCCACACACACACATACAACACGCAAACACACAAACGAACACAGACATGTATATATTGATGATTTTAGCATAGTCTACCAAGTATTGTATAATGGATTCGAGGGTAAAAACCAATATATAATGTGTGGTGTGAGTGATTTCTCTAAGGATGGTTACAAATATTGAGGAAGAAAGACTTGCAAAGTCATAGTTCTTTACGTGGTGGGTCAAATAACCAGAGTATGAAATTTATTTAGCGATTTATTAGCAATATACACACACACAAACACGCACACACATACACATATTATCTACTTCATGGCAAGTAAGAGGCCACATCAAATGACAGGACTGAATGTATGTTATTGATTCGTTTCATATAGACAAAATCCACATTTCCAAAACGACTTCATACCGTGTAGAAAATGACCTTAAAAAGCTATCGGTGAAACAAAATATATTTTGTCGAACTAATTATCTACCTATCTTCTATCTATTTACATTTATATATATATATACACATGTAGATACATACGCATACACACACATCCATAAATATGAATATACACACGCATATATGTATATATATATATATATATATATATATATATATATATATATATATATATATATATATATATATATATATATACAGGGTGCAGTGAATACATTCTTATCTACACTACGCAGAAAAGAAGATAACGCTGACATCTCATTTTAATAGATATATTTACCAAAATTACATAAAAATATCTTGAAATACTAAAGAGTAAATTTATTCAATACAGTCGCCATTAGCTTCAACCACGGTCTCGAAACTACTTCGGAATCTGCTGCAGCTTTTCTGGACGGTTTCCTTGTCTAATTTGGTGAATGTGGTTATAATCCTTGCCTTCAATTCATCTTTGGTGTTATAAGGAGTTTTGTTAGTCTCTCACTCAACTGTACTCAACACATAATAATCAAGGGAGTTGCAGTCTAGGGAGTTAGGTGGTCAGATGTTAGGGGTGATGTGGTCACAGAAATTGTCTGACAACCATGGCTGGGTTCTCCTGCTTGTGTGGCATGGTGCAGAGTCCTGTTGCCAGATATAGAGTCTTCCATCAGCCACCCTCTTGACCCAGGGCAGCACTAACTCCTCCAGGCACTTGATGTAGGCCTCCGTGCTCAGTGTGAAGCCGTACAGGAAGATGAATGGAGGCATAACGTCGCCATCACTAATGATCACTCCAAACACCATGATGTTGACTAGATGTTTTGATTATTATCGCTCTCGGTACATGTCCTTAGATTGCCCGGTCCTCTGATTGACACCCAAACACTGAAATATTCGGATTGGAGCTTCCGACGCGAATGCCAAGCAATGCGACATATCGTTTCCAGATTTCTAGCCATGGTACTGTTTTTCTCAAAGGCGATGCCCAACGGTCCCTACTATACTCTGTAGTCGACAAAATCAAAAAACAAACAATGCGCATACGCGAAATTAAAAATATAAAATGGTAACAATTTATCCATCGCACCTTGTATTATATATATATATATATATACATATGTTGTGTTACACACAAACACACATGCATAATACATACATACAACGCACATATGCACCAACACACAAATGGTTACGCGTTTGCTACGTGACTGCGACTTTCTTTCGCCTGACTTTGTCTCACTACCACTCTGTCTCTCTTATTATATATATATATATATGTATCAGAGAGAGAGAGAGAGATAGAGAGAGAGAAAGAGAGCGACAGAAATATATATATATATTGTTTCTCTCTGTGTTTCGGTATATAAAGAGATCTCCATCTAGGACTCTCCCCACCTCATGCAGTCTTTATTTTTCCTGTTTTCCACCTTCTTTCTCTCTCATTCCTTCTTTTCTTTTCCAGTACACGCACCACACTTTATTCCTTCAATCTTTGCTTTACAATCTCTTTGATCTGGACGTGTCTTTTCCTCCTCTTCGCTATATCCTCTAAATCTCTTTTTGCTATATTATTTATTGCCATCGCCTTTCTTGTTGTTGATGATTATGTTTTTTTATTATTTTCAATGTTCTTATTTAGAGCCACGTTAGCCTTGATTGAACTCTCGTATAACAACTTGGTACTATCGTAGAATGACAAGGTTAGATCCACAAAACCATTGTTAAATTATATAAAAATACTTACATTTATGTTTAACGCCTTCTTGTACGCTAACACACGAAAGTCAGTCGTTGCGAGATTCTATTCCACGTAAAATTCTCTTTCTTTAAAGCATAAGATTGTTAAGAGTGAACTTCTGTATGTATATAGTAAATAGTAAACAATACATTTGCTAGTGAGTACTGAGGTTAGCCAGGCTAGAATTAATTTAGTATAAGTACACGAAACAGCGAGGATCAGAATAATGGTATAGCTATAATTTTTATCAGGTTACGAACCAGTAGACATGAATGGTATTCGTGGCAAGACTCTGTCTCTGGGAAAAATCACTATATAAATACATTTTATGTGCAAAAACGAGTCAAGTATCACTGTACATCGGAGCGATTTCGACTCATCAGTAGCAGAAAACGACTCGGTTACTTGGAACTACGACTTAGCCTTTGTTCCTATATATGAATACATAAATATATAGTAAACAATGAACAATACATTTCTTGGTGTGTAATGAGGCTGGTCCCGCCCACTTGGGGACAATAACGTGTTACACAATATGCTAACAATTATTGTATGGAGTGATATTTTCCAATGATGATTTGCGACGTTATTCGGAGTCATTATTTTTTTTCGTGTATACCACATACTAATATATATGTAGCTTGATACGATGATTATCAGAGGCACAGAAACAAATTCAGTCATATACTGCGCACACACGAATATATAGTCCTGTTTAAAAAATATTCCTGTATTCACTAAAATGTAAACGAGACAGCTAGTTATGCAGACACGCAAAAATATATGTGATGCTGTGTGTATGTGTGTGTGTATCTGTGTGTATACATATATGTATGTATGTATGTATGTATGTATGTATGTATGCATATATATGCCTACAGAGAGAGAGAGGGATGATTTCAATATAACTCGTATACACATACACATATATGTATGTATGTATATATGTATATATATATATATATATATATATATATATATATATATATATATATATATATATATATGTGTGTGTGTGTGTGTGTGTGTGTGTGTGTGTGTATATAAATATTATATATATATATATGAGTATACATATACATACATATATTATATATATATATATATATATATATATATATATATATATATACATGCATATATTATATATATATATATATATATATATATATATATATATATATGTATATATATATATATATATATATATATATATATATATATATACATATGTACATATGCATATATATATGTATATACATAACGTATTTATTATATATATATATGCATATATGCATTTATTTTTTATACACACATACATGCAGACACACACTCACGCACACACGCTTTTATGGGTATATATAGAGAGATAGCAAGATAAATGAATATACATTACTCTGTCTCTCTTCCTCCCTCCCTCCCTCCTTCTCTCTCTCTTTCCCATCTTTCCTCCCTCCTTCTTCTCCTTCGTCCTCATTCCCACTGTATATCTGCTTCCCTCCATCGCCCTCACTTTCCACCTCTCTATCTCTGCCTCCATCTCTGCCACTCGCTTTCTCCCCCCACTCCCAGCTTTCTCTGAATATATTTGGTTGTATCAATAAATATGTAAGCAAATATATTTTCACTCTTTACACATTAATAACCATTTCCGCCAGCCTCTTGTTATTTATGGCAACGATTAATTCAAATCATTTCAATATATTTTATCATTTCCCTACTGAACTAAACGAAAATCGTTCTTTTAATGATATACAACATATTATAATCTTACATTAATTATCCGCTTAGATATGCATTCACTAATCTTACGTTTTGAAAATTCGAATTATTGGACCGACTTTTTTTCATCTGATTTTTAGATACCATTGCCTTATAAGGATAAAATTTTCTAAATTATTCCTGCTTTAAAATTCTGAAATGATTTCTATCATTAAAATATTTCTAAAGTGCTCCCAACGGAATTATATATTTAATTATTTCTACAGAATAAATATATCTCTGCTTACGTTTTTACATTCATATTATGTGCTCACTTTATCAAAACTACGAGTTTATGTCTATAACGTACATGCATGCACGCACATACATACACACATATTAAGCACCGTTTTACTCATTCCTCCTTCACACTGTGATTGGTCGAAAGATAGAATTGAAGGAAATGCATAAAATGACCACCTGTTGGACTTTCTCCTCTGCACGGCAACTTCTCTTTTTTTTTGTCGATTTTACTTAAAAATATGTTTTGCTCGTTTCTGCTTACTGGACGATTATACCATAATTATTATGGTCTCTAAGACAAATTTTACATTTAAAGATCATAAACACTATCTTATACATTGTTCTTTTTTCTATCAATCGAGCCTTGTAAATTTCACACAGGTTTCTTGCGTAAACGTACTGTATATAAAATTACATCCTTACTTAAAGCTGCATCTTGTTAAATCCTCTGGATTAATATCTTAGTTGTAATATGGCGCTTCATCCCTATCCTGAATAACACCAATATCTCTTTCTATAATTAGATATTAGATAGTCTTATATAATAATCCCAAAATAACTAATAGTTAACCTTTCAATTTAATCGAAATTATTAACTACAAACAAAGACCTAAACGTTAATGTAATTTTCGTTGCATGATATAATAATGACGCAAGTAAATTAGATTTTACGTAGGGATGGGATCTATTTGATCTAAGTATGGCAGCTAAGGGTCTCAGTTAAAATCAGTTTATGCCTATAGATTTGGAATAAATTAAATTCTAAATTCCTTTACATCAAATGGGGATTTTACAGAGATAAGGTCCTTTAATTATTAAACAACATTAACTACCCAGGTTTACGATAACCTACTGGTCTTCTTAAAAGAGCCAGATTTCTAAATCTTTAAAGATCCCCATTTCTAAATCACATTCCCTTCCGGCGATACATCATGACCTTCATAGACATAGCAATTTACCACAACACCACCCTATTTACATTATTTACACTTGACGGATATTTGTCTTCATCTTGTTTGTTGTTTGTCTTCATCTTGTTTGCTGATATACCCCCCAGTCTTCATCAGGTGTCATGGGGAGATTTAGAACTTGGGTTCTCATTCCTAAGGTATTTTTTCGATGTTGTTGCTGTTGTTATCATTATTATTATTATTATTATTATTATTATTATTATTATTATTATTGTCACTGCCTAGAATCGTGACACCTTGGGCAAGTGTCTTCTACTATAGCCTCGAACCGACCAAAGCTTTGTGAGTGAATTTGGTAGACGGAAACTGGAAGAAGCCCGTCGTATATGTATACATATATGTATGTGTGTGTATATGTTTGTGTGTCTGTTCGTCTCCCCGGCATCGCTTGACAACCAGTGCTGGTGCGTTTACGTCCTTGTAACTTAGCGGTTTGGCAAAATAGACCGATAGAATAAGTACTAGGGTTACAAAGAATAAGCACGGGGTCGATTTGCTCGACTATCAAGGCGGTGCTACAACATGGGCGCAGTCAAATGTCTTAAACAAGAGAGAGAGTAAAAGAGTAACCAACGAAAGAACGTCATTTACTAAGAAATAAGAACCTAATTCTCTCTCAAATCACACTGTACAGTCTTGGAAATATCATGCACATACATATCTCGATATGGCAAAGCTATGGTAGCTTCGGTTTTTTTGTTGACTTGAAATTGAAGAATATCAAAATTGTTTTATGTAAATAGGAGATTCAATACTAACAACAACAACAGCGGCAGCAACAACAACGAAAACATCCACAACAATAACACGTTTGACAATAACATATAAATAGCATTAATACCAACATCAAGTGTCACATGACCATTGATTTTTTGGATTACCACTAAGATTTTCTTATGTATATAAACTAAGCAATCTTGATTCTGAACAAATTATCTTCAGTTGAAAATTTTGGTGATCTCAGATGGAAATTCGTTTAATTCAAAAGTTCTTTATCAATAGTTACACTATTTGTGCTTGAGTTTTAAAGAATCTTATGTACACTTAATATCTACAACATTCTGCACTATACAATCGTGGTACTCCGTCGGTTACGACGACGCGGGTTCTAGTTGATCTGATCAACGGAACAACCTGCTCGTGAAATGAGCGTGAAGGTGGCTGAGCACTCCACTGACAAATGTACACCTTACTGTAATTCCCAGGGTCATTCAGCATGACAGAGAATGTAACAAGACTTGCACTTTGAAATATGAATGCGACTCATTTTTGCCAGCTGAGTGATCTGGAGCAAAGTGCAATAAAGTGTCTTGCTGAAGGACGCAATTCGCAGCCGGGACTCGAACACACACTTTACGATCTTGAGCCGAACACCCTAACTACCAGGCCACTTTCATTCTCATTTGTAAGATATATTCTTTGAAAAGTAAGCATTTCTCTTAAGGAAAGGTGTTAAGGATTTCCATCCTGTTCGTGTTGAGAGATGTCCAGTTGGGGTACTAAACGTTCAGAACGCTCACAAGGGCCCCATTTGCTTTCTGTTGATATTCATGGTGTGTGTGATGTACACATATGTTGTGACATCGTTTATGTGAAAAATGCTTGTTTTGTTTTTCTGTTGAAGAAAATAAAAATGGCATAAGCACTAATGAAGACTAATGAAGTCTAATGAAGACTAATGAAGAAATTATTTCAAGACAAATTTCATTCACAAAGCAGCGCTGTGTGTACGAACAATGGAACAGCAAACGACGCCCGAGCAGCAACATAATGAGGAACGATTAGCTTTACTAATAACAGTCACACCAATATAATAATGACAACAACAACAACAACAACATCAATAATAATAATGATAATAATAATGATAATAATAATGATAATGATAATAATAATAATCCTTTCTACTATAGACACAAGGTCTGAAATTTCGCGGGAGGCAACTAGTCGATTACATCAACTCCAGTATTTCACTTATACTTCATTTATTGAAAGGACGAAAGGCAAAGTCAACTTCGGCGAAATTTGATCACTGAACGTAGCGGCAGACTTGGAAAAGGATGCGTGGCGTTTGATCATATAATAATATAAATAATTTATAAATATATGCATATATCCATACGTATATGTACATACCTACATCTATCTGTATGCATACATGCATACATGTGTACAGGACATCAAGAAAAACGTTAAACACAATGAGAAACGAAAACATGAAAACGAACAATTTTCGAACAACGAAAAAACAAACATAGAAACGAGACATGCAACATAAAGAGTATATCGCTTCGTCAGTTGTCCCTGTTCCCTCTACTCCGCGTTTCGAAGGCAAGGACAATACGCGACTTCGTTTTAACAGTCCTTCCTGCAAAGAAAATTATACATATATTTATATATTATTTATATATATATATATATATATATATATATATATATATATATATATATATATATATATATACATTATATGTATTATGTGTCTGTGTTTGTCCCACCACCGTTGCTTGAGACTAATATTGGTGTGTTTACATCTCCGTAACCTAGCGGTTCGGTAAAAGATCCTGATAGAATAAGTAGTAGGCTTACAAAAAATAAGCACTGGGTTTGATTGGTTTGACTACAGTCGGTGCTCTACCATGGCCGCAGTCAAATGACTGAAACAAATAAACGACCATTGTATCAACGACTTTTTGTAAGAAGAATGACAACAACATTAGCAACAAAAACAAGAACGGTGTTTATGTAAACAGTTACTGGAACAAAATGGATTGCAATAATTAGGAATTAATTTCTCAATACCGGAAGAAACAAGGAACATAGAGAAAGATGACATCTTTAATGCCAACAGCAAAATGGTTGTTGTGACTGTCAAGAATTATGGCAAAATGAAATACGAATATTATGACAATAATAGTCATTATTGTTGAGATCATCATCATCATCGTTATCATTGTCAAAGTCGTGGTCACTGTCGTCATCGTAACCACCAGCAGCACCACTAGAACCACCAGCACGACGACCACCGCCATCGTTATAATCATCATCATCATCATCATCATTGAAATTAACAGAAACATCAACAGAAACAGTAAGAAGAGAAAAGGTGACAACAACACTTACAACAAATATATCAGCAAAAGATATCTGATTAGTTGACGTAATCGAATATAATTGATATGAACCAACATGAACTATCATCATCATCATCATCATCATCATCATCATCATCATCATCATCATCATCATCATCATCACCACCCCACCACCACCACCACCACCATTATCATCATCATCACCACCACCATCATCATCATCATCATCACCATCTTCATCATCATCATCATCATCATCATCATCATCATCATCATCATCTTCACCATCACCACCACTACCACCACCATCATCATCAACATCATCAACTTCCTCCTCCTCCTCCTCCTCCTCCTCCTCATCATCATCATCACAACCAACACCACCATCACCACCACTACCACTATCACCATCATCATCACCATCACCACCACCACCACCACCACCACCATCATCATCATCATCATCATCATCAATACCACGATGACGATGACGACGATGGCGACCACCACCACCACCACCACCACCACCACCACCACCACCACCACCATCATCATCATCGTCATCATCATCATCATCATCATCATCGTCATGAACCTCACCATCGTCGTCGCTATCGTCTTTGCCGTCGTCATAACAGGCGCCAACGACAACTGCAATAATACTGCTCAGAAGACTGTCCTAACTGAAGTGTTGGGGTTAATCTATTAGAATAGAGTCCTTGAGGCTGGGGCTCCAGCAAGGCCACAGTCTAATGACTGAAACAAGTACAGTAGAAATCAATTGCGTCTATCCAGCCCAAAAGAAATTCTTTTGCCCAGTAACTCACAAGGTTTTGTTCCCCAAACGAAACTATGTCTTTTTCATCTCGCATCTTTGAGAAAAGTTTTTTATATAAATATAGAGGGAAAACGATATTATATATAAAGGATAATGGATATTATACATAGAGAGAGAGGATAAATGATATAATATAAATACAGAGGAAACAGGATATTACATAAAAAAAGGTATTATATAAATATAGAGGAAACATGATGTTATATCAAAAAGGATATTATTTAAATATAGAGTTAAAGGATATTATGTAAATATAGAGGGAAAAAAGGGTATTATATATATAGAGGAAAAAGGATATTATATAAATATAGAGGAAAAAGGATGTTATAAAAACAGAGGAAAAAGGATATTATTTAAATATAGAAAGAAAAGGATAATATATTGATATAGAGGAAAAATAGATTTTATATAAATATAGAGGATCTAATCTCTACCACAACTTGCTCTTCTCCCCTCACCTACCTAACTTATTCCTACTCTCCTCTGCTTATTCTCCCATCACACCTCTGCTCTCTCTATATTTGCACTCAAAAACCAACTGCACACACAACCACAGCCACAGACCTCAAGGAAGATGACGAGTAACTGGAAGTCTACAGCGATAGTTGTGTTCTTGCATGCCTGGGAAATCACACAAGGTGATTGGTCAAATAATTTAATCACAGCTGCCCTGACGAGCAATGATTTCTCCAGATCTGTGGTACAAACAGAGCGGAAGAAGAATGAGCTCATCCTTTCTTATGCGCTCTTACGGCCACACCTGGAGAAACTGGACATCATTTTCAAAAGTGGCAAAAAAATGATGACATTGCCTCTGAGAAACTTCACACAGAAAGCAGTGACAACTGCTTAGACTGGGATTTAAGGGCTCGCAATTGTTCAAGGTACTTCCAGGCAACCTTAGAGATCTACATGGTGTTGATGTGGAAGTTTTCAAGGAACGTCTGGACAAGTTTCTGTCTGAGATACCAGATGAACAAACATCGCGGCAGGAGACGCAAAGAAAAGCAGCTCTGTCCAACTTGCTATTTAACCAAAAACAATACCGGATCAACACCGAGTAACTACAGGTAGTGCACCAGTATGACCTCAGTCCTGGGCTGAAAACAGTGAGAGATAAAAGATATATATATATACATGCATAAACACACACACACATATATATATACATACATATATATATACGAATATATATATATACGAATATATGTATGTATATATATACGAATGTGAATGTGTGTCTGTGTATATGTGTGTATGTATACAGCTTGTACTCGCTCCGGTGATCAGACTGCGGCCGTGCTGGGGCATCTCTATGAAATATTTTTAGTCTAAGGAATCGACGTTAGTACTTATCTTTTTAAACCTGTAATTTATTTTATCTCTTTCTTTTTCTGAACTGCAAGGCTGTGGCAACATAAACAAACACACACAGGTTGTCAAGCAATGGTAGGATACAAACATCGGCACAAAAACACACACATAGATGTGTGTGTGTATATATATATATATATATATATATATATATATATATATATATATATATATATATATATATATATATATATATATATATATATATATATATGTATATATATATATATATATATATATATATATATATATATATATATATATATATATATATATATATGACAGGCGTCTTTCAGTTTCCATCTACCATATCTACTCACAAGCTTTCGGTCGGCCCGAGGATATGGTTAGACAACTTTTGCTCAACAACCACGCAGTGGGATTGAATCAGTAACCGCACAGTCACGACTCCTCCTGAACACACGCAAGCACAAATGCATATATATGTATGTATGTATATATATGTATATATATATATGTATGTATATATATATATATATATATATATATATATATATATATATATATATATATATATATATATATATATATATATACATATACGTATTTTCATGTATATATCTATACGTATATATATATATATATATATATATATATATATATATATATATATATATATATATATATATATATATATATATATATATATATATATGTACATGTATATATATACACACAGACATATATATGTGTGTGTGTATGTGTGCGTATGTATATATGCATGTATGTACGTATGAATATATATATGTATTGTGAAGGCTATGAAAAGAGAATAAAAAGAGAAGACCATACAAAAGGGAGAGGTTTTAACAAATATTTTATTAGCTGAACGTTTTAAAAGGAAGCGGAGACGTTTTAAAGTATGTGTATATGAGAGAGCATATATATATATATATATATATATATATATATATATATATATATATATATATATATATATATATATATATATATATATATATATATATATATAAGTATATGTGTATACATACATATATATATCTATATATAAATACATACACACATATGTATATATATATATATATATATATATATATTAATATATATATATATATATATATATATATATATATATATATATATATATATATATATATATATATATACACTCATTTTTATGTACATACACGTATAAATGAACTTACTTTCATATATGCATGCAGGGGCACTTCCCCTCGTCTGTAAATATACTTGTAAGTACTGTGTACGACGTTTTCTCTTTTATGCCATATTTATTGGTAGCTTTTAATATTCTTTGTTTAATTTTGAGGTATGTACACATGAATATTTGTGTACGTGTGTGTACGTATGTGTGAATGAGTTTGTGTGTATATGTGTTTGTGTCTGTGTGTGTGTGTGTGTGTGTGTGTGTGTGAGTCCTTGTGTATGTATACAGAAGGTTATTAAATAGCACTTCATTGCTCTAAAATATTAGGTTACACTCATAAAACTAATCGTGGCAACAGATATAGTCTTATACAGTCATGATATCGGCGAGTGGGAGGAAGAGGAAGCCTTGCACGCCAGCAAAGATAATGATTCTGGTTCTCTGTACAATATGTGTTATTGTTACCTAGTCTTACATCGTTTAATGAAACAAAGGAGTATAGTGTCTTTTCTAAATTTTAGAGGAGGAGAGATGGAAGAGGGGAACGTTTACTGCGAACATCATTAAATGTTGTTATTTTTGTAGCGGCTATTTTAGAAATTTTTATTGCTGGGTATAATTTTATATTTGTCCTTCACTTCTTACGTTGTACTTTTAAAAAATAACAGAAAGATTACTATACTTTGTATTATTTCCTTTAATATCAGACTATCTATAAATGCTGTGCTATATTTGGCTTTCCTCCTCCGTTTCAGAATTGTATTTAAGTTTAAGTTATCATAATGTATTTGGGTTAAATTCTTAATGCGTTTTGCATTCTCTTCTATTGTTTCCCGGATATACATTCCTCACTCATAATATTTCTTTCCGTTTTCGTATAGCAGGACGTCATTTGTATTTAGTTCTATTTCCATATGGAAAATCAAGAGCACAATCTAGAAGATTTTTTTATAAGAAAAATATCAAGATATAAATCGCAATGAAGAGAGACTGTGAACATATATGTAGTAATCCCTCGACTATCGCGGGTGTAACGTTCCAAAACCTCCCACGATAGGTGAACCGCGACATGGCGAGGGAATTCTGTATATATACACGCGCACATACATACATACATACATACATACATACATATATATATATATATATATATATATATATATATATGTCAGTAAATAGTGGGGTTATATATATATATTTATATAATCAGTGGTTTGCCGTTAAGTTTAAAGTTTTTAGGAGGATAGCTTTGAAGGTTGCATTCACCGCGATCGGTAAACGTGCTTATTTTGGTAGTTTTGACTTATTAAGTACCTCTAAGCGTGAGGATTTATTTTATAATAATGCCCTTATATAGATTATATTATATATATTTATGGAAAAAATGATGGTTTTTTTTTCCTAATGAGGTGTTTTTCACGCTGAATACTTGATAAAGTCTTAAAAAGATTTTATCCTTATATTATATTATATATATATATATATATATGTATATAACATATGTAGATGGATAGGTGGAGGGATGGATAGTACTTGTTATTATTTCATAGAATTTGGTAAAGTTATACGAGAACGTTTAACTTCTAAAGATTGGCACTGTTGCATTTCATCCTGAATATAATTGTTATAAAATGTTTGCTAACCACTTGTATACAGAATTCTTCGATTTAAGTGGTATTTACTGTCTAATTCTGATATATGTCAGTGGTGAAATGGAACGATAGTAAAGAAAATTGACGCAATCTGATTTCGTATATTGATCCGCACAGCATGAGAATTATTTTCAGATGAAGAAGTCTCTTCGTCTTTCATTCCGTATTATCTTAGAATCCAAAGAAAAAAAAAAATTATTTTGACACATAGTATTTTCCACATGCAAGAATCATAGGTTGGTGTTAAGCTGTTGGCATTCTGAATTTGTAAGATAGTTTTACTTCTGCGTGAGGTCATTTCACTTCTAGCTGAGATTTATAACCATTTTAAAGTTGCAGATGGATAATGTCTTCGAACATATGAAGCTGAAAGGGTTCAATAATGCACCCCACTCTCTATAATTATGTTCTACTATTGCACAAAATCGCTTGGAGACAAACAGAATCCGCAGAATCTGATGATGTTCTGCCTTGACAAAAGTGTATGTTGTTAAAATGTTTAAAATTTTTTAGTTCCGATACGATTGAGAAAATATGTTTAACGTTTCTGATCGCGCACTTCATTAAATAGAGATGGAAACTTTTCTTTGTCCATGGATGGCTGTACGATGTCTTACATAATGTTTTAAATTTACGTAGTATATAAAATACAAACGGTAAATATCATAATGTTTTTGGAACCATGAAGTAAAGATGGAGACTAAGGCACAGAAACTTTTCAGGATGATAACAGCTTCAGCAGTAAGGACACAATGTGCACAGCGCAAACCATGATGGCAACTGGTAAACAAAGCGATTCAACATTAGCAACATAACCATAATGTTACTCCCTGTTGCCTAACGTTACTTGCTATTAAACATTGAAAGAAATATTGTGGGAGGGTTCTCTGTTGCACATTGCAGGATATGAACTGATATTAGCTTAGATAAGAATGGAAAAGTATCAGATATAGTATTTTCTTCCAGTTTTGTAGTGAAGTCCATTTGAATGACGCAGTAATATTTATAATCAAGAGGTGTATTGCACATTTCCTAGATTGCAACATAATCTGGTAAAGTATAAATATAAGAGCCAAATTGTCAAATTCAAGATATGTGTTACAGCAGAATACACGATCGTCCTCATCTTTATCATAATAATCCTCATCATCATCATATCATCATCTTCTTCATCAACATCATCATCATCATCATCGTCATCATCATCATCATCATCATAATCGTCGTCGTCGTCATCATCATCATCGTCGTCATCATCATCATCATCATCACTACCACCACCACCATGATCACCACTGCCACCACCACCACCACCACCGCCGCCATCCTCCTCCTCCTCCTCCTCCTCCTCCTCCTCCTCCTCATCATCATCATCATAATCGTGGTCGTCATCTTCATCATCATCATCATCATCGTCATCATCATCATCATCACTACCACCACCACCACCACTACCACCACCATGATCACCACCGCCACCACCACCACCACCACCGCCGCCATCATCATCCTCATCATCATCATCATCATCATCATCGTCGTCGTCATCTTCATCATCATCAACATCGTCGTCATCATCTTCCTCCGCCTTCACTTCAGCACCATTAACACCGTCTTTATCGTAGATTTTTCGATACTGCACCGAATAACCCCAGTATGGATGTATTCAAGGAGCCGGCAACAACCCATCTATTCCGCTGTCAGATAAAATTTGTTCAGTATTAGTCATTAGTATAACTATTAGGAACCAGGCTGTTCCACACACAACATTTTACTCTTTAATATCTATTCTAAGGAAACAACAAACGGGACAAAAAACAGAAGATGGACACATTTTTATGGCACTTTACATTGATATGACCCCACACATTTATTACCGAAAGCACTGCAATAATTTTGATAATTTAAGAGACGCAGAAATCTTAATGTGCGGGTAATCTTATAAAACGTAGTGTTTTAGAATCACTGCAAGAAATGTCCTCAGTGTCTTCTTTTACCAGTGAGGCCACGTTTATGTGTTTACAAAAGAAACACAACCGCATATGTGTACGGTGCATCTGAATTTCATTCCACGGAGTGAAGCCAGATGTGTTAATTTCGAGCAGTGAACTCTTCCACAACGTGCTCATACATACACACACACGCACACACACACACACGCACACACATACACATACACAAACTCACAAACACACATATATACATGTATATATACATACATGCGTACATATATATATGTGTTTGTGTATAAACATATACATTTATATATGCATGTATGTATATATGTATTTATATATATATATATATATATATATATATATATATATATATACATATATATATATATATATATATATATATATATATATGTATATATGTACACACACACGTCCACACACGCACATACACACATACACATACACAAACCCACAATCACAAACACACATATATACACATATATATATACATGCGTACATATATATATATGTGTGTATGTATATATATAACTATGCATATACGTATACACACACATCCACACACACACACACACACACACATACACACACAAACCCACAAATACAAACACACATATATACACATATATACATACATGCGTACATAGATATATGTGTGTGTGTGTGTAAACATATACGTCCATATATGTGTGTATGTATGTACATAAGTGTGTATATCTGTACACACACAGAGACACATATATATGTGTGTGTGTGTGTGTGTGTGTGCACGTGTGAATAGTATGATATGGTATAAAAATAAAATTGATATCACCCTGAAAGATGTCATTTATCATTTTCTCTATTACATAACAATCCAGTTTGAGGAAATACATGTTAAAAGCCGAGGCATTATTCGGTAAGTGATATCTGCGAATAATGAGAGCAACCATTGTTGTATACATATATACTTTTCTACTCTAAGCACAAGACTCGACATTTCTGGGGATCGGGCCAGTCGATTAGATCGGCCCCAGTGTGTAACTGGTACTTAATTTATAGATCCCGAAAGGATCAAAGGTAAATTCGACCTCGGCGGAATTTAAACTCAGAACGTAAAAACAGACGCAATATCGCTAAGCATTTCGCCCGGCGTGCTTAACGTTTCTGCCTGCTCGCCATCTTTTTTGTATACATATATGATCTTGAGAAATAATAAATAGAAGGGAAGTCTCCGAAATGGTTAGTAACTGTCTTTGTATGTAACTGATTATGTAAAAGGAGCCATCAAACGATCTCCGACATGGCTGGTGGTCTTACTAGAAATAACAGTGAGCTCCTTCTAACAAGTACACATGACTGTCTCCATAAAGAGTTAAAATTACTTTTTGTGTAAGGTCGTTTGTATATAATGATTTTATCTTTCATCTTTTGCTTGTTTCAATCGTTGGCCTTCGGCTATTCTGGGGCTCGTTCTGCGGCATATTCGAACGTGAATATGCGATTCGCTATTGTGTGTTATCAAAGGGAGTGTGTTCATTCCACACTCAATTCATTAGTAGAAAGGGTCCTGAGAGAATCGGTGTTTCGTCATCTTTACGTTTCGTTAGTGAGAAGCATCCCCCCGCCCCTGTAACCACCGAATCTAAAAAGGCCCGAATGTCTTGCCTATAATTCCAGCGAAGCGAATGTTCGCTGAATAATTTCAGCGAATCGAGTGCTCGCGAATCCATTAGTTTCAAAGTTTTGCACAAGGCGAGCATTTGTGGGGGACGGTGCAAGTCGATTACATCAGCCCCAGTGCTCAACTACAGCAAAGTCAACCCGTCGGCATTTGAACTCAGAACGTTAAGTTGATAGAAGTACCGTGCACTCTATCGACCCCAGTGTGTAACTGGTACTTATTTTATGAACCCC
>NC_142937.1:27944052-27946552 GCF_046866305.1 Octopus bimaculoides
ACATGTGAGTTTTTGTAGTTGGTTCGAAAGGTTCTTAACTTGAATTCGTGTAATGAAACAAATGTTGTGCCTTGGGTGAGTCATTATGTCAATGAAAATAAGGGGGTTAACTGGCAGAAGCATTAGCACGTCGGACGAAGTTCTTAGCAGTATTTTGTCTGACGTTAAGTTCTGAGTTCAAATTCCGCAAAGGTCGACTTTGCCTTTCGTCCTTTCGGGGTTGATAAATTAAGTACCAATCGCATACTGGGGTCGATCAAATCGACTGGCTCCTCTCCAAAATTTCTGGCCTTGTGCCTATAGTAGAAAGGATTATGTCAATGAAAATTAAAATAAATACACACACTGGTTCAATACCACTTTATTTTACTAACTATTCAATAGTTTGTTTAATAATCAATTGCTTGTTAGTTTTCTTGAAGAGTGGGGGCATATCATTGATGAGGTAGCGAATAACGACGGAAGGCTTCTCACAGAAAACTAACAGCCGATTGATTATTAAACAAACCATTGCATAATTGGTAAAATAAATAAGTGATATTTAACCAGTGCGTATCTTTATTTCGATTTTTACTGGCATAATTATCGTCCCTAGACACAACAAGATATCAAACTTATACTAAGTAAATTTATGATTTCAATGTCTGAGTTAACTCTTCAGAATCAGAAAATACTTTAGCCTGTATGAGCTGACGATATATTTCAATACACAAATAACATATATATTTGCGAAAAAAATATGTGAACTCTTCTTACATTTAGAATAGATAATAGTAATATAGTGAAGGTGCGTAGCTTGGTGGGGAAGGCACTGCCCCACGATCGCTAGATTGCGTTGTGTTCTTGAGCAAAACATTTCATTTTAGGTTGCTCCAGTCCACTCAGCTGCATATGGTTAAACCCTGCAACGGATTAGCCCCCCAATTAGTGGTAATGTTCGAAAACTAAAATGATGCTAAGTGCATTGTGACCAGTGATGAATACCAGCATCCGATATTCTGGCTTATTGCATGATCCCGTGATCACGTAAGGAATATGCCTTAGATAAACCAATTTATATATTTCTTTATTGCCCACAGGGGGCGAAACATAGACGGGACAAACAAGGAACGACAAAGAAATTAATTCGATTACATCGACCCCAGTGCGTAAATGGTACTTAGACCCCGAGAGGATGAAAGGCAAAATTGACTCAGAATGTAACGGCTGACGAATTACCGCTAAGCATTTCACGCGGCGTGCTAACGATTCTGCCAGCTCACCAATTATAGTTTTGCCACTTCTTTCATCCATGTACCATTCTGTTACGTGGTATTTATTTTCACGCTGAACAAGACATGTGCCATAGAAAGTTAAACCTAAATAGCGCAGTGTAGGATAAAGGTGCAGTATACCAGATTATGATGTTGCCACTAAATTTCGTTGCTCCACTTGAGGTGTTTTGGCGTTTTAAGCCCATATTATTGTAGATTGTACCAACCTATTCCAGCCATGACCATTCCCTATGAAAGGTGTTTAACACTACAATAACCTGTCGATACTTCATATAAATTGATTCGAGGGATATAAATGTATTATTTCCAGTAGATGGAGCTATCACGCTGCGATTCTCTCGGTGAGTACGTCATATAGATGTGCACGTGTTTCGAGAGAACCGAGATGGCCCTTTCAACAGGTTCATTCCTGTTGTTGCTATTTTTCAAAGTTTATCCAACTTTTGGTGAAGAGCTAAGTTACAAGGACGTAAACAAACCAACACCCGTTATCAACCAACGTCGGGATTCGAACACAGAGACACACACTTATGTATATAAATAGTGCAGGTTTCTTTCAGCTTCCGTCTACTAAATCTGCTCACCAGACTTTGGTCTGCCAGGGGCTAAAGTCGAAGGTGCTGCACAGCGGAATTGAACCCAAGATCACACAGCTGAGAAGCAAGCTTCTTATCCACACAGTCATGTCTGTGCCTCTATGTTTACATTTGTTCTGATAATAATATAATAGTGAATGCGATAAACTAGATACAAGGACAATTTCTGAAGAATTACGAATTATAGCTGATTGAATAAACTTCAATATATAAAGCATAACTATTTTGTTGACTCCTGAGGGATGAAATATCACGATGGCGATGTATTGAATGAAGAATATAGGAATAAAAATAAATACTACGGGACTATTTATTCCAGCATATTTCTGTATACACAAATTAACTCGCCATACGTATAATATATTAAATCAACTATATAATAAAATTTGGAAGAATGCACGCAATTAATTTCACTATTGTATACACACACCTTATGCTTTACCTGATTTAAAATATTAAATTTCATATATGGAAATATAATTACATTGCAACACCAACTGTGTTTCCCTCAAGAGCAATCTGAACCAGAGAAACAGGTTAGATGTTTGTCGATTCTCCAATTTTGTTCACTGATACAAGAGTTGTGAATTTTTACCGCAATCACTTTAGGGAAATTTAATATTTCAAATA
>NC_142937.1:27951552-28001552 GCF_046866305.1 Octopus bimaculoides
GCGATGGCTAGAGAAATATTGAGCTTTGTTTTAATAATCTGTTGATCTAGCAAGCGGGGCCTCATATCAGTGAGGGAGCCGGTGCGCATTGATGCCGTCGAGAGGTAGGCCCCGAAACGGCACGCATTCTCTACTGATGACCCCATACGCTTGCTGGCTTCCGGTATGCGGAGTTCTTGACTGGTAGCACTTGCATGTGCGAGTTGTTTGCAAGCCACATACAACAAAGGAAATTATCTGTTTTCGTTATTATTTACGGGCAACATTCTCTCTCAGATGCAGATTTCGAAAGTGGACGTACGGTTTCAGAGCAATTAGGGCTACACATATATCTATCTAACACACACACACACACACACACACACACATATATATATATACATATATATATATATATATATATATATATATATATATATATATATATATATATATATATATATATATATATATATATATATATATATATATATATATATATATATATATATATATACGTATATATATGCATGTACGTATATGTGTATATATATGTGCGCGTATATATATATATATATATATATATATATATATATATATATATATATATATACATACATATATATATGTATGTATGTATATAAAACAAAGGAATATTTTACGTAGCTCTGCATGCGTTTCATTGAGATTTTCTTGCTTTTTAACCGTATGTTTCAAATGCATTTCCTAATCCTCTCTCTGTCTCTCTTACTCTCTCTTTTACTCTTTCTCACTCTCTCCCTCTGTCTCTCTCAGTCTGGCTCTCTAGCTTTATATATATATATATATATACATATTCATATGTATATATGCACACATGCTCAAATATATAATTTCATAGGTACACATATAAACAGTATGCACATACATATATAACTTTTCGCTATATCTACGTAAACTGAATGAATTCTAACCATAATAACAGTTACAAGAACAATTGAAACAACAGCGTCAACAAACAATGCATAGAGAAGGTAAAATGAATTTATATAAAATTCTAGGTTGCTGCAGTTTTTATTGTTTATCAAACTGTTCACTCATTATGTTGTTAGGTAGAGTTGTTTACGCGTTGATCGTCACTCTGCTCCAAATTCTAAAACAACAGCGACAGCAACACCAACAAGAAAGTCAGAACAATTCTGTAAAAATTCCAAAGAAAAAGAAAATCAACTCAGATAAACAGCAATGATTTTCACCAGGATGTTCACAAATTATGTTTGACGTGATGACAAATATTATCTAATGTATTTCATTAATAGAATTTTACAACGCTAATTTATTTGACACCTAAGCCATAATTAGTTCACCAGTGCTTAATATCTTGATAAAGGTAGAATGGAAACTAAGAGACACACAAAAAAAAAAATTAAAAGAAAAAAATATCAACTTAAAATTCGGTATTTATTTAGAAGTTAGAAAAGTCAAAAAATAAATTATTTATTTCTAACATTGCTGTTGTAAAATGAAAACTCGTCGAGTTGATCATGTGGTGAGGAAAAATGAAAATCGGTGTTGTATGTGTTTTTGTGTAAGGGGTGAGGGTGGGTGGGTGAATGGGTTGTGGTTGTGGTAGTGGTGCGCGTGTGTGTGTGTGTGTGTGTATTTGGGCGTGTGGGTGGGTGTATGCAGTGGTTTTGCGTTATTCGTTGTTACGATTGCACTCTGTCAATGTAAAATGATTCTAAAGAGACTT
This sequence comes from Octopus bimaculoides, assembly GCF_046866305.1. Classification (NCBI taxonomy): domain Eukaryota; kingdom Metazoa; phylum Mollusca; class Cephalopoda; order Octopoda; family Octopodidae; genus Octopus; species Octopus bimaculoides. The sequence continues at coordinate 27,953,264 of NC_142937.1, forward strand.
TATCTGTAAATGACAGATAAATAAATAAATAAATAGATAAATAGATAGATAGATAGAAAGATAACTAGAAAGAGAGACAGACAGACACACAGACAGATAGATAGATAAATAGATAGATAGATAGATAGATAGTTAGATAGATAGATAGGTAGATAGATAGATAGATAGATAGATAGATAGATAGATAGATAGATAAATAGATAGATAGCGCGGAGTGTAAGTGGAGGGTGTCTAAAGCAGGTTTTACTCAATGTGCAACATGTCGTATGTCACTGAAAGATTTTTGAATAACCGATGTAACACAATATACAGCTTTGTGCACAGTGTATCGCATGACTATTACTGCATGTATTTCATATCTATACCCATGACTCTTGTTTTACATTCTACAACAATTCTTACTGGATTCCCTCGTCATTTCGACAAATGATGGTCCAATAAGACAATGATAAAAAAGAAACCAAAAAAGAGACCGATCGCCGCCCTCTGTCACCGCCAACGAAGCAGCCTGCTCGTAATCCACTGACACACGTACTTTTAACGTAGTTCTCACTGATATCCACCGTGACACAGGATCTGATAAGGCTGGTCTTTTGAAATACAGGTACAACTCATTTTAGCCAGCTGAGTAGATTGGAAAAATGTGAAATTTAGTGTCTTGCTCACAATGCGTCACCGGGAACGAATATCCTAACTACGAAGTCACGCGTGGCTTAGGGGTTCAAAGTGAAGACTTCCAGTAGCATCCTCTCTCTACCTATCCCTGTTTCTTCTTTCCCTATCGCCACAGAACTTACCACGCAAGTGTGGTGTTGTTGGGGCTGGCGTCTTGATTTGCTGAACAATGAATAGTATTATAGAACACATGGTTTTGTGTCCCGTTCTCACGTCCTCGATACCTACATGGGCCTCGTGCAACGACTGCTAGTAACACAGTTGTTATCAGCGCGCAGGATTTATGGCGAACTGTCTTCAATTAGATGAGTTGCTAAATACCGAAAGGGCCTCTTCTGCCTGGGTCCGTTGGGGTGCCTGTGAGAGACCTTCTTCTCTTAGATGAAGCTTATTATACTAAACAGCAACGATATTCTGTATTTGTTAACTTATATAGTTTCCTGTACTGAAATTCTTCCATGGTACGTTTCATTGATGTCACAAAAGCCGAATAAACAACGGGACTTTCCGTATCATTTAATCAAGTTAACCGAATTTCTTAAATGTATGTCGTAGTTTAACTCAAACATTATTCAACCATTATTCAACCACCAAGTCCTATTTAAATTTATTTTCATGCTGAAGAGACATGATGCAGCTTGCGTTGTATGTAATGTGTCTAATATCATAATGTTCTTACTATTTCCAGTTAACTTACGCGACGAGTTGACAGGATCGTTTCCACGCCGGACGAAATGCTTAGCGGCATTCCGTCCGTCTTTACGTTTTGAGTCTAAATTGTGCCGAGGTCGACTTTGCCTTACATCATTTTGCAGTTCATAAAATAATTACCGTTGAACCCTGGTGTGAATGTAATCGACTGGGCCCTACCCCCGAAACTGCTGGGCTTGTGCCAGAAGCCACAACCAGTATTTCGAGTTATCACCGGTGTAAACAAAGGCATCAGGAGAGAGAGGACGAGAGAGAGAAAGAGATCCAAAGAAGGAGAGAGGGATGGAGAAATAGAGAGAGGGAGAGAGAGAGAGAAGGAAACAGAGACGGAGAGAGGGAGAGAGAGAAAGAAGGATAAAGATAAATATGAATTAATATCACACACACACGCACACACACACACATACACACACACACACAAGTACACGCATGCATACTTTGTACGCGCTTGCATGCACCATAATCATGTTGTATATGTATGTGTTTGCAGGCATACATTTATGTATGTGTGCATGTATGTTTGTGTCTATGTGTGTGTGTGCGTGTGTATGTTTTTGCGTTTTTGCGGGGGTGTGTGTGTGTGTGAGTGTGCGCGCGCGCGCATTTGTTTGTAAAACTGGATACATTATCGGTTGAACTGAAAAAGCCGATACACTTCGCACAAAATTCTTTGCCACTATTCATTATATTCGCTAATTAATAAATAAAAACGCTACTAATTATCTGCGAATATTCTTGCACGTATCGCATTTTGGCTTTTCGACTAAGATCAAAGTGTTATATTGTTGTACACTTTATTATCAAATATAACATTTATAAAACATATGAATTGATATGTTTACAACTGGTTGGAAATAACAGTTGCTGGCAACTGTTTCAGATGAACGCACAGCGTCCAAATAGATAAAACTTTCCCCATTTAATGATAATTATGTTGTTGCTATAACTATTTATAGCTGAATCTCATTAATTTTGAATTTATATATTTTTGAAATTAGTTATTACTAATGATTAAGAACGTATAAAACTAGAAAAGACAATAAACATTAATGAAAATAAAGTGCAACGGTAATGCAGCTATTGTTTAGCAACGATATGTAACTATAGCGAAAATATTTCCTCCAAGCTATTTAGCTGCACGTGATGGGTTCGGAAACAATTCTTCTTAGCTGGCCGAAACTTCGAACACACTGTCAATACTAGTCTTGTTAAAGAATAATATATATATATTAATATATATATATATATATATATTTCGTTTTGGGTTTGGTTTGCAAGATTTTTTATGTGATTTCGTGTGTTGAAGCATATTCTGTTGTGTCTGGGGAGAGTCATTTTCTTATCTTGTGTGTGCATGCACATGTATGTATGGATAGGTACATAGGGTATATGAACAGGCAACCACATAGGCAAATAGAGACTGAAACACATGACCACATATACACACACATTTGTCCACACATATGAAGATGTGCACCCATACATGCAAACATGGTACATAGCAGCAAAGCCACACACACACACACACACACACTCAGACATGCACACACAAGGAGACAGACGTACATACATACACACATACATATACACACACGCACACACATACATGAAAAAAAAGAAAACACACACACACACAAATGCAGAATACATACATACATACATACATGCAAACAGACACGTACATGCATATATACATACACACACATACATACATATATACATATGCACAAACACGCAGACATACATATACACACACACGTGCACACATACATGCATACATACATACACACACAGTGAGATACACGCATGCGCAAAAACAAAAAAAAGAATAAAGAAAAGCACAAACAGAACGCAACGTCAATAAAGGACAGAGTCAAGACTATTGAAAAGGTTGCAAGACGCAACGAAAATTTTAGGAAAATAAAAATAATAAATGGAAATTTTAACGGTGAGTGTGTTAAATTTCAAGGCACGATAAAAAAATGACTCTCCCCACACACAAACCTCCTGGGCATCGGTACCATTTTCCTCTTTCTCCGTTCTTCCATTCTCCGATCTTTCCATCTTTCCGACGAAGGGCTACGCCCGAAACGTCATACACTCTCTCTTTCCTTTCCTGAGCGTCCAATAATACTATCCATATCACGTCCTCACTTTGTTGTTTCTTTGTTTTTTTGTTATTGTTTTTTTGAACTATATATATATATATATATATATATATATATATATATATATATATATATATATATATATATATATAGAGAGAGAGAGAGAGAGAGAGAGAGAGAGAGATTCAAGGTTGAATATGGTACTTATGCGTAGGCACCCGAATATCGTATCCCAAAAGGATAGGTGATAAAAATCAAAAAAATAAGCAACACCGATTTCAAAGGTGATTGCAGTACGTACGTTTCTTGCATTTTCGTGCAGCTGAAGATTGCTCTTCATTTTGCATTTAATGTAATGCTCGCATTACTTAAATAAATTGGAGTAGCATGAAACGTGCGTACTGCAATCACCATTGAAATCCGTGTTGCTTATTTTTTGATATATATATATATATATATATATATATATATATATATATGTATATACTAGACTAATTATGACCCGTTGGGTCTCCTGGAAAGTCTGAGTTTTCCAGCAACAGAGGTTTGTTTCGTGTTTTTTTTTCCATGCTTTTAACGAATGTGACATCGAAATCGGGCGTAAACGGCTCCTTTCTCCAGAAAAGGAGAAAATTTAGCTACTATTCTTGCAGACCCTGCTACTACGTAACATGTGTTTCGGTTCCTTTATCGCAAATAGCTGTTACGTGGTAGCAGGAAGTGCTGGAAATAGCAGCCAATTTTTTGAAGCTGAGATACGTTGAATGCACTCGAAAAAATGTTTGTAATGGTATTCACTTGGGGTGATCTTTCGCTTTGACTCTCAGAACTGTCATCCAGATCAGCTGGTTTTGCTCGTTAATTTCCGTAAAAAATATTTCTCTTTATTTCCTTTTGTTTCAAAGTGGGAGAGAGGAGAAAATGAAAGATGTATGAACGTGTATATGAAACGGACATGTGTATGAGATATATATATATTATTGATAGAAAAGTGGCTATCAAACTTTCTCTCTCTCTCTCTCTCTCTCTCTCGCTCTCTCTCTCTCTCCCTCTCTCTCTCTCTCTCTCTTTCTCTCTCTCACTATCAATAAATAGTTTTATAATATTTCTGCTTAAAGAGGTCATACCTGGGACCAAACTGCAATTTCAGCATTTCTATCTATCTATCAATCTATCTATCTACACATCCATCCATCCATCTATCTATCTATCTATCTATCTATCTATCTATCTATCTATCTATCTGTCTGTCTGTCTGCATACCTGTCTGTCTGTCTGTCTGTCTGTCTGTCTGTCTGTCTGCCTCTCTTTCACTCCCCCTCTCTCCCTCTATCAATTCTATGTCTCTTTCTCTGTGTTTTTATCAATCGGTCTATCTACTTATCAATAAAAACTTTAGCAAAATTATAAGAAGCCGATGCATATATTTGTTTTAAAATAAGCCCATGGCGTCGTAGAAACATTTACGACAATACATTCGTCTGTTAAAACAATGCTTTAGAATACGCGATTGAAATACTAGAATTCCTAAACGTGTTGTCTCCACCATTCATGCAATAAATGCCAAACATATCTATAAAATGTCCTTATCAGATGATCACCAGACTCCTGCGTACAAATAATACATGTCACCAGCGAACATCTGCTAATAGTTTTATGATCATTCGGGCCATTAAATATTATAGGAAATGTACTTCTTTGTTAGACTGTTGTAATTCGATTTGAGTGAACACTGATTGAAATGGACAATGAGAATCGTTGGAGATAAAATAAAAATTCCGAATTTTAATGTAATTATTTTTATTTCAGAATTACTAATGTGATTTCTTTAATTATTTATTCAATTCACATAAGAGAATTTTAGATTAAAATAACTTGTTGCGAAGGATAGTTTGAGGTTATAACCCACGTTAATGAGAACATCTGATCAGTAACCAGACTAACGTGACTTAGTGTTTACATAACCTCACCTTATCATATTGCTGTAGATCTCTTGGAGACATTTAAATCGCAAGTCTTTTAGCTCAACAAAATAGAGAATTTTGGAGTTATGAGCATGCGCACACACACACACACACACACACACACACACACACACATACACACACATACACATATGCAGCATGACTGTGTGGTAAGAAGCTTAGTTACGAAACACATGATTTCGGGTGCAGTCCCCCAGCGTGGTACATTGGGTCAGTGACTCCTGTTATAACCTCAGGCTGACCAAAACCTTGTAAGCAGAAACTGAAAGAAGCCTGTCGTACATGTACATACATGCATACATACATACATACATATATATCCACGCACACATATATATATATGAGTCTTTGTGCGTGTGTGTGAGTGTGTTTGTGTCTGTGTTTGTGTCTGCGTTTGTCCCTCACCATCGACTACAACCGGTGTTGGTGTGTTTACATCCCAGTTGCTTAGCAGTTCGGAAAAAGCCGTCGATAAAATAAGTACCTGAATTAAAAAGAAAAGTAAAGTACTGCGGTTCATTCATTCGACTACAACTTCTTCAAGGAAGTGCCCCAGTATGGCCACAGTCTAATGACTGAAACAATATGATATAATTATATACATACATACGTACATGCGTACGCACGCACGTACGTAGGTACACACACATACTTAAATATTCAACTCGATGCTCCTTGTAATTTGAGATCAAAATTCGTTGAAGTCCACTTTACCGTCTGTCCACTTGAGGGTTGATCAATAAATGACCAGTCCAATATTAGTTGTTAGTCCTTGCTGTTCTAATTTTTTTTTTTTTTTAGTTTAGTTTAGTTCTGCTGGTGGTAAAGAAGAGCGACGCGGATATATGCCCTTCCTCTATAATTTATGTTTATTTCTGTGTATTCGTTTGTTCGCTTCTCGAACATCGCGTTCTTGCTTCTACAACCGTTTCATCACTCTAATTGTACACTGCTTTCCTTTCTGACCTGTAAATTGGCTCTTAATAATAGTGATTGATGAAGTGTGTGTTACCTCATCAAACAAGATCGATTTTATCGATGATTTCTCTGGTGATGTCCGTTAAAATCATACTATGCTCAAACGTGGCTCCTTCAGCGTTAACGAGGATTAAATTTTCCTCTAAATGTGTAAATACCTTTTGTGAATTTAATTCTTCTTGTTATTGTAATTCAGTCTCCTTGAGAGATGTTGACGATTATAATATCTTTTTCCTTTCTTCAATTACGACGAAATATTCCTATCTGTTGGGTATTTTTGCGTGCACTAATTTATACATCACTCATTAACTGAATAGAAAAAAATTATCCTCGAACTGATAGCTACATGAAATTTCACCGTAACCATTTCTGCCGACGGAAAAAATTACCGTAAAAAATATAATAATTTGCGAAAAACAAGGAAAAGATTAGCTGTTTTCTTAAAATGGCATCCTTATCAACGAACCGACCAGTGAGAGAAAAGTAATTTCTTTAAAATGAGTTATCTAGTTAATAGTCTGCTTGTCTGCCTCTTTTAAGGCGAAATTACCTACAGCAAATTTTCCCATGAGAAAAATATTATACGGTGAATTTTCCGGAAACGCAAAGTGATAGAAGTTCCTTATCGTGTATATAAGAGAGTGTTTATAAATATCGAAAGTGAAATGCAAGCAACGGTATACATGGCAACAGACGTGGAATTGTTTAGAAATGGCTTTTCTGGAGCATAGTTGAGAAAGTAAAACTCAGAACACAGGTGTTGTTCGCTGAGAGATTTAATTATATTTGCAACAGAGTAGGTTTTGCTAAAGGCATCCGAACGAACAGAGTGCTGTTAAATGAGGCGACAAATTTATTCTATCACCATAGAAAATGTGTGGTTACGTCGACAGATTCCGCAAACTGTTGTTGCCCATATTCTCTCACAAGACCAGACGCTATAACAAGTCATTTGCTCAGAAGCTTCGCAATCAGATATAACCTACAACAAGATGACTGTAAAACAAACTGCTTAATATTAACTTTTCCTATTTTTTTATAATCTTCACATTAATATTCCGTATGCTCACGTTAATCATGATATATACACGGTGCGCCCAAAAAACTCCCATGTTTTACAGATTGGCAAAACGTTTCAACGGCGAATACATTGTACTTCAATCTAAAACATAACTGAAAAAAAAAAGAAAAAAAAAGAAAAAGGAAAATTGGAACATTACCTACTTTAAGACACTGTTATCATTTGCTTAACTTTGTGTCCAGAGATATATTCGGGGTAGGCGAAAAGTCACACTGAAATAAGTGCAGTACACTCTGGAATTGTCAAAGACGTTTCAATTTTTCTAAAATCGATTAAAATAAAATAATGATGAAAAAGCACGTAAAAATAGATGATGAATAAAATGAATAAATATTTCTACTATAGACAAAAGGCCTTCAAAATTTTGGGTGAAGGCGGGGGGGGGGGTAGTCAATTACATCGATCGCAGTGCATAACTGGTACTTAATTTATCGACTCCAAAAGGATGAATGACAAAGTCGACCTCAGCGGAATTTGAACTCAGAATGTAGCGGCAGACGAAATACCGCAAAGCATATATTCCAGCGTGATTAACGATTCTGCTAGCTCGTCGGCTTTATGAGTAATAATAATAATAGTAATAATAATAATAATACTAATAATAATATAACGTGAAAGATTTTGGTGCGTGACTTTCCAATCATTTTCCCGTAAATTGTCTTTACATGGTGGAAATAAAAATAAAGGATATTTTCAGCGAAGTAAGGAAATAATACTTTGTAATATCGACTCAAGGCTAGAAACTATTGCAGGATGAGGTTAAACGATTAGATCGACTCCAATTCATGACTGATATTTATTTTATTGACACTGAAAGGATGAAAAGTACAGTAGACCTCAGCGGAATTTGAACACAAAACGTAAAGATAGACGAGAAACCGCTAAACCCGTCGTGCTAATGATTCTTATTTCTTTATTACCCACAAGGGGCTAAACATAGATGGGAAAAACAAGGAAAGTCAATGGAATTATGCTCCTTACATAGACCCCAGTGCGTAACTGGTACTTAATTTATCGACCCCGAAAGGATGAAAAGCAAAGTCGACGTCGGCGGAATTTGAACTCAGAAATACAGCAGACGAAATACAGTTAAGCAGTTCGCCCGGCGTGCTAACGTTTCTGCCATCTCGTCGTGCTAATGTTTTTGCCAGATCACCAGATTTGTTTGAAGGAAATTTATGAAGTGCTAATTCTTGGAGACAGTCAGAATGATATGAACGCCCCTGATGAGAACCCAGTAAGGTTCGAAAATCCATTAGGGTTGTTCATCGTTTTAGGCGCAGGAGGGGCAGTGTGGGGAGTAGCTTACATACTAACCGCATGGTTCCGGGTTCAGTCCCACTGCGTGGCACTTTGTGCAAGTGTCTTCTACTATAGTCGCGGGCCGACCAAATCCCTGTGAGTGCATTTCGTAGATGGAAACTGAAAGAATCCCGTCATATATATATATACACATATATGTGGGCGTATGTATGCTTGCGTGTCTGTTTTCGTCAACACACCATCCCTTGACAATGAAAATAGATGTGAGATATGCAGAGGCATTGCATTTGTAGATCCATTATCTAAAATTGGTCATTCCAAGTATAAAGTTTGTACATAGTGCTAGCACGTACTTGAACCAGCAACGGATGACAAATGATGGGAGACAAACTGAAAGTCTCCTACGCACATGCATATATACGTATACATATACATATGTGTATATATATATATGTATATATATATATATATATATATATATATATATATATATATATATATATATAATATATATATATATATATATATATATATATATATATATATGTGTGCGTGTGTGTGTGTGTATACATACATAAATATATATATATATATATATATATATATATATATATATATGTGTGCGTGTGTGTGTGTGTATACATACATAAATATATATATATATATATATATATATATATATATATATTTATGTATGTATACACACACACACACGCACACATATATATATATATATATATATATACTCGATTGGTTTCTGTCGGTTTCAATCTATTAAACTCACACACGATGATTTGGGTAGCCGGGGCAATAGTAGAAGACAGCTGCTCAAGGTACCCTGCAGTGGGACTGAACCTGGAAACATGTGGATAGAAATAAGAAAGCAAAGTGCTGTTGAGAAATATTCCTCTCATAGATCAAAGCCTGGATATATGAGACACGAAACATATATAGAATGTCGGAAATGGTTGAAACAGAGGAAGAAAAAAATGAAATGGGAACTTTCTCCGGAATTATTGAAGAAAAATGGAAATCGTGTGTGCCATGGGGTCTCTCAGGCTGTTATATATGAGTGCAATTAAAATGCTCTTTATAATATTAAAGTATCGCTACCTGGTGTGAATCATCACGATACGTGTAAGGTTTTTTCAGTTTTAAGATGGCTTCCATGTCAGCTAACGTTTTCTCAGCCAGAACATTAATTTTCATGCTCTCCCACGCTGTTGAGTGTTTAACAATAGCTCACACTTTTCGTGAAAAAAAAGGCATGAAAACAATCGTCAAATGTTACCCGAACACACGGTACATCACTCTTACTATTTACACTACCACTTTTACGGCTAGATGGACCGAGCCTGTGAATATTAAAGAATTTGGTTATGGATCATATCTAATGAAGTCAATGAAATAAGACCTAGCTACCTTTTGGATAGTAATAGTAGTTCCATGATATCTAACTAAGTCTACAATCGGTTATTGTGTTCATTTAAGTCGGAGAAATGTTTAATTGGTGAATGTGAAGTTGCTGGTGCATTCAGTATCCAATTATGCTCTGGTCCGGAACAGAAATGTATTCTTTCTAGACCAGACATGGATAATAAAACACAACTAATTGAGTTGTTAAGGAAGTTGTAATGGCAGTCAGACTGCAACATTTCCAATTAGAAACTGAAGACAAATAAACTAAATTTATGAAAATATATCATCACAACAAGTTCAAGATTCTATTAATTATGTGACACTTGAAGATGCTGTCGGATTAAATTATGAAGCGCTGGTTTCTTCTTCACACGTTAGTATTTGAAGTTGGGTTGCCGTACAATTTTGCTTTTAATCATTCCGGATTACGTTTAGATCATTGGTTCTCAACCGGTGTCCTTCGTGACCCCTGAGAGTTCACAGGATTCTCATGTTAAAGTTTATGAGAAATAAATTGGTTAGACTTCTAAATTACAAAAATGTATTTTAACAATATATGTTATGTGCAGGTGTATGTGTGTGGAAAGTAACTGGCATCCCAACCACATGGTTCCGGATTCAGTCCCACAGCGTGGCATACTGGGAATCTGACCTCTACTATAGCCTGCGGCCGAACAAAGTGTTGTGAGTGGTTTTCATTGATGAAAACTGAAAGAAACTCATCATATATATAAATATATGTCGTCTTTTATATATATGTATATATATATATATATATATATATATATATATATATATATATATATATATATATATATATATATATATGTGTGTGTGTGTGTGTGTGTGTGTATGTGTGTGTGTGTGTGTGTATATATATATATGTGTGTGTGTGTGTTTCTTTATCTCTGTGTTTATGCCCCAACGTAGCTTGACAATACCCTTAACTTAGTGCTCTGTGGAGTACTCAGCCACTTGTACGTTAATTTCATCAGTAGGCTACTTTGTTGATCGAATTCACTGGAACACTCATCGTCGTTACAGACGGAGTGCCAGTATTCTTGCAAGGACGACTCAAGTTTTGATCTGTTTTACGACAAGAACTCAGGTATAACAATATACATCGCAACTGAGGGAACACCCCTGTCTCAAAATCTCAATAAACGCTTTATCAAATATCCGTTTCAACTTTTGACACAAGGCCAGCAGTTTGGGTGTGGGGCATGTCGATTACATCGACCCCAGTACTCAACTGGTATTTATTGTAATGACTCTGAATTGATGAAAGGCAAAGTCGACCTCGACGGCATTTGAAATCAGAACCTGAAGACGGACGAATTGCCGCCAAGTTTTTCGGCGGCGTATTAACGATTCTGCTAGCTCGACGTCTTAAATATTGCTTAGATATTCACATTCGTTTTAGGCATTTTATTGTCCACACGCGTGTTGTAGGAAAAAGACTAGAAGTTATATTGGTTATGGAGAATTTATTACAGTGTGCAACAGAAAGTCGTCCTGTATTTTATGTGGTCATCGGTATGGCACTCATAGCGTTGGACTGGTTTTAATGGCGGTTTCATATTGAAATTTTATCGGTTGGACTGGTGCACACTGTGGGATTGCTATTGAAACGTTTGCTTTCAAGTAAAATGTGGTTATTTTGTCACATCCTCAACTGTACATGCATAGTGTGTTAAGAAATGTTTCTGATGTATCATAAATATTGGCTTTAAATTTTCTCACGAGGTTATCAATTTCGGCGGAGGGGGAAAGTCTGTTGTACTGACTTCAGTATTTGACTGGTACTTACTGTATTTCATGGCCTATAAGACGCACGAGTGTATAGGACGCGTCCTACCCTAGGCTATACTTTTGTAAAATAAATTGCCACTTAAATAATGTTTTAATTCCTCCACTTACCTGTATAATTTTATGTTATTACCGGTAATTATAAGCAGTTTATTGCATTCACATTCGATATAAACATACCAATAGATGGCGGCATACGTTTTGTAATCATACATACCGCTTTGAGCGAGTTTAAAACTTACGATGAGTGTATTGGACGCAGGGTTTTTTTTAAAGCCATTTTTGGGTAAAAAAAAAAAAAGGTGCCTCTTATAGGCTATCAAATAAGGTATTTTACCGACCACGAGAGGATGAGTGGTTAAGTCGATCTCGGTAGAATTTGAACTCAGAACGTAAAGACGGACGAAATGCCGCTGTCCATTTTGTTCAGCATACTTACAATTTTGCAATTCACTGCCTTATACCTGATAAATGTTAAAAAACGATATATATATATATATATATATATATATATATATATATATATATATATACATATATATATATATATATATATATATATATATATATATATATATATATATATATATATATATATATATATATATATATATATATATATATATATATATATATATATATATATATATATATATATATATATATATATATATATATATATATATATATATATATATATATATATATATATATATATATATATATATATATACGGTCATTTTATAATTATAAGCATAATTATAATTATTTCTTTCGGAGGTTTTGGAACGCAACACCCGCGATAGTCGAGGGATTATTGTATATATATATATATGTGTGTGTGTGTGTGTGTGTGTGTGTGTGTGTGTGTGTGTGTGTGTGTGTGTGTGTGTGTGTGTAAACGTAAGTCAGAATACGCAGGAGGAAATCTATTGAGTTGTGAATGCGGCAGTGTTGCGTTTCTGATTTCTTGGGAGATGAAATATGGGTTATCATGTGAAACACGGTTTAATGCGTTTTTTTAAAATATATTCATTTTGTGAAGTTACAGTTCAAACTGTTTATGTATATACATACATACATACATTACACACATACATACTGCATACAAACAATCACTCACGCACGCACACATATACACACACCCATATATATATATATATATAAATGCATGTATGTGCCTGTGAGTCTGCGAGTCTGTATGTTTTTTTCTGTGTGTTTGTATGCACACCACACCTGTGTGAGCGTATGTTCAAACATGCTACATTCTACTTTAGAAAACTCGCTAGACGTATGAGATACAGTGTATGGAATTCAATTTTCCCTTGAAAATAAGGATATATCAGAGAAGTCACAAACGAAGTTGTTTTTTTTTTCCTTCCCTTTGAAGCTCGATATCTTAGAAAAATCTCAGACTTAAATTGGGATGCACGGTGACGATAAAGTAATCATAGCAGAAAGTACGAAAACACATTAAATGTTCGAATCCTTAAGCTTTCCAAAAGAACATTTAACTGCAGAATTATTGGATTAAGCAGACACTATCTTTTGTGTTCGGTTTGCTTCAATAATTCACCTATAATTGAGCACTTAAAATGGAACGATATATTTTTCTCCCCCCCCCCTCCCCCTCTCTCTCTCTCTCTTTCTCTTTCAAAAATATACTTCTTTAACGTTTTGCTAATATACAGTTTTAGGCATTCTGAATTTAATGAGGAAACTATGTAAATAAATAAATGAAAAATAGTTTTGTTATTGCTAAATGTTGTTGTTGTTATTATTATTGTTATTATTATTACTGTTACTATTACTATTAACATTATTATCATTATTACTATCATCATCATCATCATCATCATCATCATCATCACCATTATCGTGGACATTGTTGTTGTTGTTGTTGGTGCTATTATTACTTTCTGGTTCAAACAGATCCTATGAAATTCAATTTTGTAAAGAAATCAACTCCTGGTGCTTCCATCCTTAGGGGGAAAATAGAATCATTTAATAGGCACAGGACGCCATTTCATATATTGATACATACATAAATACATACTACTACTACTACTACTACTACTACTACTACTACTACTGCATTTGATGCTAATGCTACTCCTACTGCTGTTGCTGCTGCTGATATGAAGACGATGATAACAGAGGGAGTAATGATGTTAAATGTTATCAAAGAGAGTGACCATTATTCTCATCTTCGCCACCAATGCCATCATCAGCGTCATGACCACATCACCATCACCTCATCGTCACCAGCATCGTCATCTTCAACGTCAACATTATTACCTCCCTGGTCATCGGCATCATGAATACCCTTCTCCGGATTCCCCCGCTCCACCTCACCGGCGCTCAATATTTTCATCCATTCTTCATTTACAACTGTATTCCCAGTCGCCAAAACCCATCAAACTCTATAGAAAGTCGAGTCAAGATATCACAGATTGCTCGAGACTGGAAAATCTTTCTTTCCAAAATACATTCTGCAATGGTCTTTTCTCCAAACATTTTGCATTACTTCATTCTATTTCTCTGAGGCTGGTTTTATGCTTGAAGCGTCCCATCCAAAAGAATCTCGCGGTTGAAATTCTGTTGCTTCTTTTCCTTTTTAAAATTTTTTTTACTTATTTTAATCATAAGACTGCGACCATGCAGGGGCATCGCCTTGAAAAGATTTTAGTCAAATTGCTGTGCTTCATTGTACCCTCTCACCTAGCGTTTCAGCAAAATCGACCGATAGAACAAGTACTAGGCTTAGAAAGAATAATTCATGCCATCGATTTGTTCGACCATAAGCGGTGCTCCATCATGGCCGTAGTCAAATGACTGAAAAACTAAAAGAATATTTTCATTCTTAATAGGTTTCGTTAAATTCGAACATGAATATGATAATCGCTGTTGCATTGGCGATGCGATGTGAGTTCATAACATACTTGTTTCAATGGTGAGAGGGACAATGAAGTACAGCAATGTTTCGATATGCTTTTGTCTCTTCAGTTAAGGCTCCCCTAAACAAGGATTATAACGTTTTAAGTTTTATCATTTACTTGTTTCAGTCATTAGTATGCGGCCATGCTGGGGCACCACCTCGAAGAATTTTTAGTCGAATGGATCGACTCCAGATCTCATTTTAGTTTGTAAGCCTGGTACTTACTCCATCGTACCCTTTTGGCGAACCGCTAACTTACGGAACGTAAACACACCAACACCTGTTGTCAAAGAGATATGCACACACATACAACGAAAACATTTTTTTTTCTGTTTCCGTCTACCAAATCCACTCACAAAGCATTGGTTGGCCCGAGGCTACAGTAGAAGACATTTGTCCAAGGTACCATGCAATGGGAATGAACCCTGAACCATGTAGCTTGGAAACAAGTTTCTTACCAAACAGCCAAGCTTGCGCCTATGATCAATTATTATATCAACAAATTATATTTAACAAAACAATTTGTGAAGTAGATATTCAAATAAGTGTGTCGACATGTAGTTAGGTTAACAGACGATCGAGACAGCACCTTGCCTCATATATACCACACTTGAACAGTGACATGTGCAGTACCGAACATTAAAACTGTTTAGTAAATGAGGCATTGTATACTGTTGTTGGTCGCAATATTCAGTGCATTTATCCAATCCACCATAAGAATAGTCAATAATAGGTGTCGCTGCTGTAAGCAAGCCAAGCGCTATAGTTTCCACGAGTATTTCATTAGCGTATGTTACCGAAGTTATGTCTTTCTGTGTATGAAACTCCTCCATTATGAATTGACAATATGATCCACGTCCACCAATTATATAACCACCATACTAAAACTATCTCATTTTGAATGCTATAGAATTACAACTTGACTATATTTAATTGGTCTTACATACATATTTTCATTGAGGTGCATGGCCTGCAAAAGCAAGATTTAATTAATTGATCAATGACATTATCGATTCTGGAATAATTGAAACCTATGCAATGCAATGCCAGCTTGGTAACTTTGCCGAAAAACTGTTGATCATGTTAAGTTATCGTTACACAAGTCAGCACCTGTAATCGACTTGCCAGCCAACTGTTATTACGTTTAGAATATCATGTAAATGATAGGCATTGAATAATAAAGAATAATAACTATCAAGTGAAATATATCTTAGCCTATGCATAATTTGAACAGAAGTTTAATGTAGTATTAAGTTATACACAGGCCTGACAATATAAAGTCACATATATGACTGTCTTCGTGGAAATATAGAAAATATGATCATTAATATACAGAAGGAGAAATATATTTGAATATTGTTAAAGTAAGAACTAGAATATATTATTTACTCTATTCATTGCTGTGTAAAGTCTATTGGTGTATAGTCTATTGGTGTATAGTCTATTGGTGTATAGTCTATTGGTGTATAGTGGTTTCAAATGTTGGGACAAGGCCAGCAATTTATGGTGAGAGGATAAGTCGATTACATCGACTCCAGTGCTCAACTGGTACTTAATTTATCGACCATAATAGTATGAATGGTAAAGTCGACTTCGGAGGAATTTTAGACCGAGAACGTAAAGACAGACGACGAAATACCGCACTTAGGCAGTGATATAAACGGAGGGAAAGTAAAATACTTTAGGGTTAGGGTTAGCGTTAGGGTTAGGGTTAGGGTTAGGGTTAGGGTTAGGGTTAGGGTTAGCGTTAGGGTTAGGGTTAGGGTTAGGGTTAGGGTTAGGGTTAGGGTTAGCGTTAGGGTTAGGGTTAGGCTTAGGCTTAGGCTTAGGCTTAGGCTTAGGGTTAGCGTTAGGGTTAGGGTTAGGGTTAGCGTTAGGTTTCGCGTTAGGGTTAGCGTTAGGGTTAGGGTTAGGGTTAGGGTTTGCGTTAGGGTTAGGGTTAGCGTTAGGGTTAGGGTTAGGGTTAGCCTTAGGGTTAGGGTTAGGGTTAGCGTTAGGGTTAGGGTTAGGGTTAGGGTTAGCGTTAGGGTTAGGGTTAGGGTTAGCGTTAGGGTTAGGGTTAGGGTTAGGGTTAGGGTTAGGGTTAGGGTGGGAAGCATTAACATTAGAAATAACACTGGGCTTTTAAATGAATTAGGCCTTATAAATGAAGTCTAGGCTTTTTTAATGAAGACTGAATGACACAAGATGAAAACTCGAGCACGAATTCTCTAATACATCATCAAGAACAAAAGAGAAAAAAAAGTGTAAAATTTTGTCATATGGCCAGCAAATTCGGGCTTCCAATGAATTTCCGTCAAAGAAATCGAATCACAAGGCATTGGTCGGCCCGGGATTATAATCGAAGATACTAACCTCAGAAGCCGCGCTGTGGGACGAAACTCGAAACCACGTGACTGCAAAAGCGAACTAGTTAACCACACAACCTTACCCGCACCTATATCCATTTTCAAGCATATATTTCAGTGCAAAGTATCAAGTAATTATTTTCATACATCTCCATTTTGTCTCATCAAATCGAATTTCAAACACCAGGCTGTTCGTTTTTTTTTTATTGTTTAGCAAAAATATTTTGATGTCAGTGTATTTTCATGTATGCAGCGTCATACAAAACGCTGACACAATGCTTTCTTTCTTACTTTCTTTCTTTCTTTCTTTCTTTCTTTCTTTCTTTCTTTCTTTCTTTCTTTCCTTCTTTCTTTCTTTCTTTCTTTCTTTCTTTCTTTTATTCCTTTCCTTCCTTCCTGGTTTGTTAGTTTCTGCGTTTTACAGACTCGCAATTACGTTCGACCCCGAGGTAGCACCGGATTACATGTTCTCGGATCGAAGGTGAGTGACCTCTTGTATTTCCTGTTCACCAGGTAGTTTACCAACGTTCTTCTGCGTCCGTCATCGTTCTGTTACCGTTGTTTACATGCCAAAGGAGGAACGAAGCCAAAGAAATACACGGAGAATTTGACAAGGAATGGATTAAATATGTTAATATCGTGTTATGAGGAGAGAAAGAAAACAAAAAGGTTACCTATGAATATATAGACCGATTTACAATATGGTGATGATCATTTTGAAGACAATGATGCCAATGATGACGGAAGTGGTGGTGGAGGTGGTGATGATGCTGATTGTTGCGGATTGTGAAGGGGATGTGGACGGTAGGGGAAGAGATTTCTGTGAAGAAATATATAAAAACTAAAGGAAACTGGAATGCTTCTTTCGATGTTGAAGAATACAATTACAGGGAAGACGATGATGGCGGAGGCGATGACAACAGTGATGATGATAAAGATGATGATAAAGATGATGATGATGATGGTGGTGGTGGTGGAGATGGTGGTGGGGACGATGATGATGAGATGAGGATGATGGTGAAAGTTGTGTTGTACTTTCATCGTTGCACTCTGAATTCAGCCAATTCAGGTACATTAGACTACTACTACTACTACTACTACTACTACTACTACTACTACTACTACTACTACTACTACTACCACCACCACCACCACTACGACTAGTTTCAATTTTGTTCAAATTCAGAATAGTTTCAATTTTTTAAATAACAACAGAATAATAATAATAATAATAATAACAACAACAACAGCAACAACAATAATAATAATAATAATAATAATAATAATAATAATAATAATAATAATAATAATAATAATAATAATAATAATAAACAATGTTTCTCTAAAAGAAATCGAAAAGCTTTCAAAATACAAAGACCTGGAAATAGAGGTAACTCGAATGTGGAATCTAAAAACAGAAACAATTCCTATCATAGTAGGTGCCTTAGGTATAATAAAAAAAATATTCAGACAAATACATAACACAAACACCAGGACTTACAAATATATATAACATACAGAAAATTGCACTACTGGGCACTGCACACATCCTACGCAAAACACTTTCAATACAGTAACCATAAGAGCATCACAGCAAACCACAGCACATACCGAAGGCACACAGAGCTGCGGTCGGTAGTGAAGTGAAAGCACGCTAAAAAAATAAAACTACTGAATAATAATAATAATAATAATAATAATAATAATAATAATAATAATAATTAACGATGTTTTGCAAAATCCTAGTTTGATGCCCTCTTGGCTAGTTAATGGTTTAACATTCCTGCTTCCAAAAAATGAGGAAACAAACGAACCAAAAAATTATCGCCCCATAACCTGCTTAACAACAATGTATAAGACGCTAACATCTGTCCTAACCGAGTACACCTATAGTTTTTTAATAGAAAGTAGCATATTCCCTAATGAGCAAAAGGGATGTAAACGTGGATCTTATGGTTGTAAAGATCAGCTACTCATCAATAAGATGATCTTAGAAGATTGTCACAAGCGACACAAAAACTTGTCAATAGCCTGGATAGACTATAAAAAAGGCCTTTGATAGCCTACCACATAGCTGGATTAGGAAATGTCTGGAAATGTATAAAATAGCTCCTACTCTGCGAAACTTTTTATCTGTAAGTATGAGATCATGGAGAACCACACTGATGTTGAACAATGACAATGAATCTCTAAATGCTGGAGATGTAAGAATTTCATGTGGCATTTTCCAGGGTGACTCACTATCACCACTCCTCTTCTGTCTAGCCCTAATACCGCTCTCAAAATTGCTCAATGATGCACAGTATGGTTATAAAATATTTGATAAAAATATAAATCATCTCATTTACATGGATGATTTAAAGCTCTTTGCAAAAAATGACCAACAACTCAAAGGCCTACTAGCGATTGTTAAACAATTCAGTGATGACATCAGGATGCAATTTGGCCTTGATAAATGTGCAAAAGCTATCTTTATCAAAGGAAAAATGACAAATACATCTAATGTGAACCTTGACCAGCAAAATGTCATAAAAGAGTTAGAACCAGCGGAGAGCTACAAATACCTAGGGGTAATTGAAGGGGACAATATCAAGCACTCAGTGATGAGGGAAAGGATCAGAAGAGAATGTTATCGCAGGGTGAGAGCAATACTGAAGACAGAGCTGAACGCGAGAAACAGGATCGAAGCGATCAATGCTCTAGCCATACCAGTCGTGACTTACAGTTTCAACATCGTTAACTGGTCAATTACTGAAATATGTAATGTTGACAGAAAAATACGAAAACTGTTGACAATGCATAGAATGCACCACCCTAAGGCAGATATAGAACGTCTTTATCTGCCAAGAAAAGAGGGAGGTCGAGGACTACTACAGCTGGCATTATCAATGAAGGTAGCCACAATTGGCCTAGACACCTATATGAAAAACTCTGAGGACTGGATGCTAAAACTTGTCTTAAAATATGAAAGCAAGAAAGCATCTTACTCAGTAACAAAACAGGCAAAGGAATATCTAAGTGAATTCCAATTGCAACAAATTCAAGAATTAGACGAACTAGAAACACCTACAGAAAAAGCTAAGCGCTTGAAAACCCGTGCTAAAATTGCTGCCTTAGCTATTATGACTGAAAAATGGCATGGAAAACCTCTCAATGGCAAATACCCAAAGAGAGCGAATAATGCAGATATTGACAAAGCCCTTACCCACCAATGGTTAATGGCCTCTGGATTGAAATCAGAAACAGAGGGGTTTATCATAGCAGCCCAAGATCAATGCCTACCTACAAAGAACTACCAGGCCAACATATTAAAGAACGGCAGCTCCCCATTATGTCGTATATGCCAACAACAAAATGAGACCATCGATCATGTTGTCTCCATGTGCAGTCTGCTTGCGCCTACAGAGTATCTCAACAGGCATGATAGAGCTGCACAATATATTCACTGGGTAATATGCAAAAACCTGGACTTGCCCCATGATAAAAACTGGTGGGAACACAAACCACCCCCAGTACTTGAAAATGATCACATTGCACTCCTCTGGAACTTCACCATTCAAACTGACAGAAAGATAGACGCAAATAGGCCAGACATCATACTGAAAGACTTCAGACAAAAATCATGCCTCCTCATTGATATGACTGTCCCAATTGATATAAACGTATCTGTCAAGACCTACCAAAAACTGAGCAAATATAAAGATCTTGAAATAGAAATTAGCAAAATGTGGAATCTGAAGACGAAAACAATACCTATTGTCATAGGTGCCCTGGGAATGACAGCGAAACGGGCTGATTACTACCTAGCTCAGATACCAGGAAACCCCAAAATGGCTGAAGTCCAAAAGATAGTGCTCACGGGAACTGCCCATAATCTACGTAAAATACTGTCTATGTGATCTCAAATTTTAAAGCAAACATAATTTTCTTATGGTTTCTTAAACATTCACTTGAACAAAACTGTACAAATCCAAATATATGGTACCCTAGGCATAACACCTACATGAACTTCTAACTTGTTGTCTCTTGAGGTCTCTGGGTGAGACTTGGATCCAACTTGTACAAATGCAAAACAAAAGTCAAACATAAAATAATAATAATAATAATAATAATAATAATAATAATTATAATAATAATAATGATAATAATAATAATAATAATAATAATAATAATAATAATAATAATAATAATAATAATAATAATAATAATAAGAAGAAGAAGAAGAAGAAGAAGAAGAAGAAGAAGAAGAAGAAGAAGAAGAATGGTCACAATACAGCTACATGAAAAAATTGGTGAAGCTGAATAGATTCAAGCTGAGTGGGAGGGGTCAATCTGATGAGGGACATAAACATTGTAGGTGTAATATAGGATTAGTGGAATGGACAAAGGGGGAATTGGTCACTAAGAAGAGAAGAGCTAGAAAAATAATGGTCAGGCGTGGGTGTCTTATATATCTGAAGAAATATTGCAACGCTTTGACAACCGAGGAAAGAAGGCGGAAAACGACTGATTAAAATGTAAGAAACAAGGGCAGAGTGTTTGCAGAATAATTTGAGCATCACGCAGAAAATTTAGTGCGGGATTTGTTTTTGCTTACTGCATTTTAAATTCAAATTCCAAGAAAGCCAAACATGCCTTTCATCTGTTCACGGTCAATAAAATAAAGTAGTAGTGAAGAACTGCGGTCAGTTGTATCGATTATTCAACTTCTCAAAAACTGCTGGGTTTGTGCTACGATGTCAAAGTCAAGGCCAGGTTTGTTTTTTAGCTGAATGGGGACGAAAAGAATAAAGTATCAGACAAGTCGATGATTTCGGTCAGTGTTCAACTCTCAAAACTACTTGATTTGTACCGAAACCAGAAATTATTACTATTTCAACATCCATCGCAACAAATTATGCCAGTAACTCCTACATAATCGTTCTTACCAGCTCAAATATGCTTGAGGCATATTCGAACTTGTAGGAAGGCCAGTCACGGTATTTAGTGATGAAGAAATATACTCGCTGCGGACAAATAGATATAAACTTATCAAGTTTGAAGCCAGATTGATGGATGAATGCATTTCGGTGTCATTATCACCTCTTCAGGATCGAATAATGGAAAACGAGGAGCTCCGGAATTACAACAAACGACTAGGCCTTACTTATCATATTCCAGTCAAGGTACTGTGACTGGTTGCGCTAATGAGAAACCCGAAACGCCTATCTTTCCATTATTCTATGCTGAAGAGGAGATAACCATTCTTAAAAAGCATGTGTCCATCGATATAAGTACCGGGCTGTCCGGACTGATTTGGAGTGTTTTTAGCATTTCGTCTACAGAGATAATTTTTCTACATCACAAAATGCAGTGAACGATTTTGTTAGTGGTTCGAATTTGTTTCAAGCCTATTTGAATTGGTGACAAGTTAGTACTCGTACACATCAATTATTTAACGCTTCTAATCCGATAACATAAAGAAACAGTTATGTATTGAGGTAGCTGGTTTCGATTATAACCTCTCCTGAAAACAACTGGCTTCATACCTAATTTAGAAACCCAATATTATCTCCTTTCTCCAACGAAACGATAATGCCAACGTAACATTCCGCTGCCTGATGAATGAGGTAGGAAGTTTTTTTACTGGACGGCGACAATGATGACGTCGCAGATAACAATACGGATAGAGTTCTCCGAAAACCTGCCAAGACACGTATAACTATATGTTTATGCCTAGCTTTCATTGCTTTCCATCTCTATACTTATCTAATCATACAACCACATACGCACGCACACACACACACATTCACACACATATGCATGCATTCAAGCATATTATATGTATATATATATTTGCATATGCATAAATATATATATATATACATGTATATATGTATGTACATATACATATACATACATACATACATATATATATATATATAAATATATATATATATATATATATATATATATATATATATATATATATATATATATAAATATATATATATATATATATGTGTGTGTGTATGTATGTATTTATATATGTACGTATGTATTTATATTTATATATCTGTTTGAGTGATATCTCTCTGTGTATCTATGTTTTCATTCGTGTTTATGTGTGTATCTGATATGCCTATATATATATATATATATACACACACACACACACACACACACACACACACACACACACACACACACACACACATACACACACACACACACACACATATATATATATATATATATATATATATATATATATACATGTAAATATATAGTAAACTCTGTTGCACACAGGATATACTATAATAAGATATTCACACACGCATATTGCCATGAATATTGCATGAAATGTTTTGGCTGCTGACCAGAAATATAACAACATTTTGGGAAAAGCATCAACGATAGTAAAAGAACCGAGCGAGTTTGGGGAGTACGAAGATGGTGTCGATAAAAATTAGCAGTGCAATTGCAGAAAAGCACATGCTTGCTCCTGCCAATAGCAAAAATGTTAAAACATAATTAGATTTTGCTAAACGATGCTTGCGGCTCCGAAAAATATATTTATATTTATATATTTATTCATTTATATATTTCATGTTCGCCTTAATATGAAAGTAAAAATTCGAGCTGGAAATAAATATACAACACTATTAAATGTATTTAAAATAAATATATACATTTAAAGAACATTCACTGAACTAAGTTGACGAATGTTCAAACCCTAGGCTTAACTGCAATTGGTCTGGTAATTTTTATCTTTTTTAATATTGATTTTGTAAGATTTAAAAACGTTATCTTACCAGTTTCTTTCATTTCTTTTTGTATCATTTAATTTCGCATAACATTTCGAAACGGAAAAGTTCCTGCCTCTGGCCTCTTGGTTGCATTGTAACATAGAATCATGTGTTATTCGGATGGTCACGGAAATAGCGGTGTATAAATATTTCACACTGCAAATAGGAAACACTTTATGCTTATTTATAAATATTTAATTACGTAGGTGTTTGTGCATGCTTGTGTCTGCGTATATGTCTATGTGTACGTGTATGCGTGTGTGATTATCTGTGTATGTGATTACCTGTGTATGTGCATGCGTTTCAAGTTTACAAATGCAAACTAGTAAGAAAGCGCACATTAAATGCGAATCTGTTTCAAGTATTTGTATAAAATACGTGATTCAGGTCATACAGTAGCTATTCAGAGTTCCGATTTCAGCTGATAGGAGAGCCCGAAGTCTGAGAAAGACAGTTCTACGATGTCTTGCTGATGAAATTACATAAATGATTTGTTTATTACCTCCAACCAATCGATGAGTTTTGAAGAGGTGCACAGTGTACCACATGTCAGGGGTCGAAATGATGGCAGAACAAACTAAGACAAAGAGCTTTGCTCAAGGACATCATGCATCACCCAATCCAGGAAATGAAACCACGACCTCGCGTGCAGCATCATAGCTACAACGTGTCCGGCTTATAGAGGTATATACCGTACGGGCGTTTGTATGCACCACAGAAATCGGAATATCAGTTTTATGAGACCTGTGGGTGTGGAAGGACCTTGGATCATTTTTCTATAAGATTATATATATATATATATATGTATATATATATATATATATATATATATATATATATATATATATATATATATATATATATATATATATATATATATATATATATATATATATATATATATATATATATAGATTCAAGGCTTGAATATGGTACTTATGCGAAGGCACCCGAATATCACATCCCAAAAGGATGGGTGATTAAAATCAAATAATAAGCAACACGGATTTCAAAAGTGATTGCAGTACGCACGTTTCATGCTACTTCAATTTATTTAAGTAATGTGAGCATTACCTTAAATGCAATATGAAGAGCAATCCTCAGCTGCACGAAAAAATGTAGAAAAAAAGACATATTACAAATGTGGCAACATATTAAAACCAAGTAGGAGAGAGCAGAGGAAGAATATATAAGTCCATCTTGACATAGCAGGGTCTATCAGGCTAGATGTCAAGATGGACTTATATATTCTTCCTCTGCTCTCTCCCACTTGGTTTTAATATGTCGCCACATTTGTAATATGTCTTTTTTTCTACATTTTTTCGTGCAGCTGAAGATTGCTCTTCATATTGCATTTAAGGTAATGCTCACATTACTTAAATAAATTGAAGTAGCATGAAACGTGCGTACTGCAATCACTTTTGAAATCCGTGTTGCTTATCATTTGATATATATATATATATATATATATATATATATATATATATATATATATATATATATATATATATATATATATATATATATATATATATATATATATATATATATATATATATATATATATATATATATATATATATATATATATATATATATGTATATATATATATATATACGTAGGTAAGTGTGTGTGTGTATGTCTGTGTCTATAGGTAATTGTATATATGTTTTTTTTAATATATAGTTGCATGCGTTCAGTGTTCAAATTCCGCCGAGGTCGACTTCACCTTTCATCCTTTCAGGGTCGATTAAATAAGTACCAGTTACGCACGAGGGTGGATGTAATTGACCTAATCACTTGGTCTGTCCTTGTTTGTCCCCTCTATGCTCAGCCCCCTGTGGACAATAACGAATTGAATATATAGACTCCAGGAGTGGCTGTGTGGTAAGTAGCTTGCTTACCAACCACATAATTCCGGGTTCAGTCTAACTGCGTGGCACGTTTGGCAAGTGTTTCCTACTATAGCCTCGGGCCGAACAAAGCTTTGTGAGTGGATTTGGTAGAGGGAAACTGAAAGAAACCCACCGTATATATATTTATATATATGTATGTATGTATATGCGTATGTATGTGTGTATGTGTGCGTTTGTTCCCCCCACCAACGCTTGACAACCGATGGTGGAGTCTCTACGCCCCCGTAACTTAGCGGTTCGACAAAACACACACACACACACACACATATATATATACATATATATATATATATATATATATATATATATATATATATATATATATATATTCTGTTGTGTCTGGGGTGAGTCATTTTCTTTTTGTGCCTTATAAATTAACACTCACCGGTAAAATTTCCAGTTATTCTTTATTTTTATTTTCCAGACACAACAGGTTATGCTTCAACACACGAACTCACATAAAGAATCTTGCAAACCAAATCCCAAAACGAAATATATCTATATCTCCCTCTCTGTCTGTCTGTCTCTCTCTCTCTATATATATATACACCCTCAGCCTTATAATACATAGCAGGCTTGTGCAAAGCTGAGACGTGGTGTGTTTCTTCATGTGCGCTGCAGATTATCAAAACTACTGCTATAAGAAATTTCATTAAAGGGACTATTTATGGAGGAAGTCTAACAGACATTATCAATAAAGATACATTTGTCATTCGCACTCCATTAACAAAAATGAGAAAAAGACATTTGTCTGATCATAGCATTCATTTTTGCAGACTTATTTCAGACATTAAAACGTTTGGGGGTTTCTTTTGTTGATGTTGCGCGCTTTAAATCACCCGTTTTAAAGCACATCGACCTTCTATTATAGCTAATGCAATCCACTATTGCAAGCAAATGGATGAGAAATAAGCAGTGGAAAAGATGTAGTATATCCCGAAAATTGTATAATCACTGCATAGTTCCCCTCTATCTCTATCTACACCCACACAAATGTAATGTGTATCGTAAATATATAATCAGGTCTAATTTCCCTGTTTCTCCGTGGATTGAGAATATTGATGGACGAACTTAATCGATTTCCGAATCTTATTCGATTCTCTTCAGATGTATCTATATCAATTTCACCATTCCCAGAGAAACAATCAGCCATTTTGTTTATATACTCACCGAATACAGTCGCTACAGAAAATTTGGTGCTACTCATCTGCATACCGTAAGTGTTAACGCCTTATTAAATATGAAGGGGGTCTGTCAGTGAGGATCGCGGCCCACAGTATCAAGGCATGATATATGTAATCTAAATTGGAGATACATAATCGGGGCTAGTTTAGCTGTTTCTCTGAAGATTGGAAAACAATTATAACAATCTTAATCGGTTTTGAATCGTATTAGATTCGCATCAGAGACATCTACATCACTTTGACCGATCCCAGGGAAACAAACTGCCAATCTGTTTGTATACTCAGCAATTACAGTGGCTACAGAATATCTGGAGCTACTAATTCGCATGACAACAGGGAGCTCTGTCCATACAAGCTCTGTCCTATATAGTAATCCAAAATATTCTATAATTATATACATAAATATAATTATTATCAGGGGTCAGTTAACTGCTTCTCCAGGTACCGAAATTAGAAATAGAAGTTAATGCCATTTCAACAACCATAAGTATCTCCGAGACGATAACACACTTTTTTATGTAGGCAAAAAGAAAAATGATGAATCCACATGACTTCGATTATTGAGCATGGCTGAAACCGAACAAGGCCAGTGGTTTCGTGGGAGGGGGCTTGTCGATTACATCGACCCGTGTTCAGCTGGTACTTATTTCATCGACCTCGAAAGGACGAAAGGCGAAGTTGACCTCGGCGGAATATGAACTCACCGAGAAATACCGTTAATCGTTTTTCGACACCAGAATATATATTCATTTCAAAGTTTGGCAAAAGGTCAGCAGTTTTGAGGAGATGCTTAAGTCGATTGCATCGACCAGAATGTTTAACAGGTACTTATTTTATCGACTCCGAAAGGATGAAAACAAAGTTGACTCCGGCAGAATATGAACCCAGAACGTGAAGACGGACGAAAAGTCGTTAAACGTTTCGCCCGGCGGGCTACCGATTCTGCCAGTTAGCTGCCTTTACAGCAGAATAAATATTAAAACATAAAAAAGGGCTGCTAATTACCAGCGTGTAAGATGCATTATTAAATGTAGGCAACAAAATTCAGTGAAATTATTTAAGTTTACGGTAGAGATTTAGTTTGAAAATGAAAATAAGGTGGTTATTTATCACAAGAAATACAAGAAACCAATACCGAAACATTTGGGTATTATTAGAGAAGTACAGTGTCACGATGAATCTTTTAACTGATTGTTGTTTGGCAGCATAAAAATGGCATCACCATAAAAGGTATTGAAAAAGTCTCCAAATGTAAAATATTTAGAAAGAAAAATAAGAGATACAGTGTCATATTGTTTGAAGAAAAATCCTGAGATATTATAAAGAGTTATGAGTTAACAAATTTGGAATGAAACGATAAAGAAGAATCTTTAGTTCTAGAACCTTAGTTCTACGATAAATCTTTTGGAAACAGGCACGTATTCTTCATAAGAGATTACTGAAAAGTAAAGAATGCAACGGAATATTTTCAAAACTATTTTAATGCTAGAAAAATGGTTTCTTGCAGCAGAAAACGTTTACCCTTTGTAGCTAATAGGTCATACTAATGATAATTAAGAAAAGTTTACTGCATGAAAATTAATTAGCGTAGGCATTAAATACAGTGAGTTGCTTGCAATGTATGAAGGCCATAGATAAGAGGCAGTATTCTTTCCTATTGAAACAGGCGTAGCAGGATTTATTGGAACCATCTTTCAGTCGATACTCAGTGACGTCACTGAAAAGGCAATCCATTACATATGGCTCAAGAGTGAAGAAGAGTGGAGCAACAAAACGAGCGCTGAAGGTGATAGAAACATTTGGCTCAGAGTCACAACATTTGACTCAACAAAGCTCGTATTGTTGTGCGGGACCTTTCAGATATAATTTTTCTCTCGGCTCATTTCTGGATGAGATTGCCCCCTCCGCGCTTCACGTCACCACGTGCTAGTTCTTCTACTGGAAAAGAACTGACCGAACCAAACCGCAAACATTTAACCGGTCCTTCCGTCCAGCGCCCCAATACGTTATTGAACAGCATGGATCTGTGACTCCAGGTGCCGAGATGCAAAGCCCACTGACTTTTCTTGGTTATTTTCGGCTCCTATAACCTCCTCGTAATCTTGTAGTGCAGTACCAATCGAACTGTATGCTTGGAATTCGAAACTATGCCGATGACGTCGTCCGCGTATGCCGACAAGGTTCTCCATGGTCCATGTTCATACAAGATCCCCCTCAACGCTTCCAGTGTCCGCTGTAGTGGCTCTAGAGTCAGTGTTTACAGAAGAGACGAAAGCAGACATTCTTGGCGGATCGACAGCATGATGTTGAATAGTTTCGATAGGTAACCATTCACTCGAATAACCACATAGTTGTCGTTGTGCACTGAGGCAATCCAGCCACGGAAAACGGGAATAAAACCAACCGCGTTGAGAACGGCTAATAATTCTTTCCACTATGCGTTCAAGGTTTGAAATCTTTTAAGGGTGTTTGGGGTTGTCGATTAAAATAACCCCAGTGTAAAACTGGTACGTATTTTATCGCTTACAAAAGGATGAAAAAATCAATGTCGACATCGGCGAAATTTGAAATTCGACATCGTAGAATTTGAACGTAAGCACGGACGAATTACTGCCAAGCGTTTTGTACGGTGTGCTAATGATCCTGCCATATTGCTGCTGTAATAATAATAATAATAATGATGACGACGACGACGATGATGATGATTGTAATGATGATGATGATGGTAATGATGATGATAATGATAGCAGTAATGATAGTAATGATAGTAATGATAGCGGTAGTGGTAGCAGCAGCAGTAGTAGTAATAGTAGTAGTAGATGAAACGGTTTGAAAGAAGTATCGTTCAATTTCCTGAAAGTTGGCCATGTCAAAATTCGAATACAATTCATTAAAGTTCAAACTTCATAATTTCTGTTTTTATAAAATAGTTACTTTACTGCCTAAAGTTTATATTAATTTAATAGAATTTCGAAGCAACACAATAGATAAATTGGAATATAGAGTTGCTAATTCATTGTTCAAGATTGCGAAGGAAGTTCATTGGACAATGCTATTTTGTGATTGAATGAATATGATTGGCTAAATTGCTTTATATTTAAATTTTTTTTTATTTTAAGTTAATATCAAAGAAGATGTTTCGAAAATCTCTTTGAAGATATTTATCTTGTTCGTATTATTTTAATAAAGAATTCTTTACTTGTGGGTCATTAATGTATAAAAGATTCTTAACAGTGTTATACAATACAAATTTCAAAGAGAAGGTGATGTTACTTAAGTCATAATCATTTTCATGGAAGTATTACGAAGAAATAACAGCCAATCAGAACTCGTTGTTATGTGATGACGGATGTGAAGGGGAATACGCTCGCGTAGCAGAATTAGAAAATTCCTCACATATAATCACTCTGCTGCTTCAGTTTCGTTTCCTTCATATTCGAATTTTAAATAACGATGGTGATCATCGCGCATCCAACTTTCAAGATGTCATCAATAAATATGCGGTAACGTTCTGTTATGGGTGCAGGTGTGGCTGTGTAGTTAAGAAGCTCGCTCTACAACCGCGTGGTTTCATGTTCAGTCCCACAGAGCGACACCTTGGTGATCGTTCTTCTACTTCAACTCAGGCCAAAGTCTTGTGAGTAAATTGGTAGGTGATAATGAGATGTATTTCATATGTGTATGTGTGTATGTAGTTATGTGTAGCTGTGTGTAGCGTGTGTATGTGTGCACGTGTGTTTCTGAGGTTGGGTGACAATGTCCATAGGCTGATCATGAAGGAGTGATGCTAGAGCTGTGCAATCTTGCATGCATTGCTTTCACTCCCTCTTATAATAACTGTATTGCTTCTCTCTAAGTAAACTGACCTTTGACTGATTGAAAAAGACGTAGTAGCGACCTCTCTTGAAAATCGACAATATTTGGCATCGTAGTTTCATCAAGTACCTGCAGGAAAAAAAGGTAATCCCTAAGGACATCATACTGACATGGTTGCTACATTAAGGGATTACGTCGCAGATTTATCAAAAGCGCAAAAGTAGACAACTGAATTTAAGAGGGAAAAGGAGAGTCCTGACGATGACCCAACGTTTTGACGTTCTGCAACTTCCAGCACAGAGAAAAAAAAAATCCGTGTTCACCACATGCTGACGGGTGAGAGGCGGTTGACTATAAATCAAATAGCCAATGCTATTAGCATATCCTGTGATAGAGTTGATAATATTCTACACAATTGACTTGGCATGGCGAAGGTTTCTGTTCGATGGATGCCCTGTCTTCTGACATCTGATCAAAAGCGAACCAAGCTGATATTCTATGAGTCATATCCAGCTAGTTTTCTTGAATGTTTTCTAACACAGGATGAGTGTTGGCTTCATCAGTTTGTGTCAGAGACAAAGAGACAATCCATACAGAGGAAACATCCCTCCTCGCCTGCACCAAAGTAAAGCAAGGTCGTTTCATTTGCAGTGAAGGTGATGTCCTCCGTTTTGGAGAAGCAAAATGCCTTGTATTTATTAACTCACCTCAAAAGAGCCACATTATCAATAGAGGGCACTGTTTCAACAGTTACAAAAGGCTATCAAAACTAAATACCTAGAAAAGCTGATTGAAGGAGCCTTGTTTCGTACGGACCATGGCCCAGAACGCAGGTACTTGATTTCAATGGTTGCTGTGCGTGACTGCGGCTTTGAACTGGTTGATCATCCTCCCTATTCTCATTATTTGGCCCCATCTGACTATCATCTGTTCTCCAACATTAAAACATGCTTGACTGAGAACCTGTATCGCAGTGAAGATGACGTCATATCTGGTGTCGATGACTTTTTGAGGAACAGGATGAAGGCTTTTTCATCAACGGAATCCAGTCACAGCAGCACCAATGCAAGAAGTGTGTAGACCGTAAAGAAGAATATGTTGAAAAGTGAGCTACAGAGATAGAGAGAGACTGGAAAACTGCGACATCACTCCCTGGAGCGAAGGCGAGACGAATATGTAATAATCTGTATATATAAAACTCTACAAGGGCTAGTGACCAATTTCGGCATCAAATCTTATACAAACACTAGAACTGGACGCCATTGTGTTGTACCAAAGTTACCTTCTATTCCATCTAAATTCAAGACCAGTTACTGCAATAGTCTAAGGTTCAAAGGCCCACACCTCTTCAATGCCCTGCCACAAAAACTAAGAAATTTACTTAATGTAGATGTCTTAATGTATCTTTCCACGATACAGGATGAACCAACGACCCGACATGAGGTACAGACGAGGGCAGCCGAATCAAACTGCCACATACACCAAATGGCCAGCAGCTGGCACACAGGCACATACAGACGTGATGATGTGAAATACATCAGACTGAGGAAAGCAGCAAGACAGACATGAACTTCATTTGTATACACACACACACACACACACACACACACACACACAAACACATACATATACACTTTA
Source organism: Octopus bimaculoides (assembly GCF_046866305.1). NCBI lineage: Eukaryota > Metazoa > Mollusca > Cephalopoda > Octopoda > Octopodidae > Octopus > Octopus bimaculoides. The sequence goes on from NC_142937.1 coordinate 27,985,922, forward strand.
TTTAAAAGCAGCAGAAATATAACTAAAACTGTTACCCGGAGTTTCACGTTGCCGTTCTTCGGACAGTTTAGTTAGAAAAAAGCTAACTAAACTGTCCGATGAACGGGAAGGTGAAACTCCGAGTAACAGTTTTTAGTTATATTTCTACTGCTTTTAAATAAAGCATATTACTCTGCCTCTGGTATTTGAGTACTCTTTTTCCACCTTGTTGCACATTTTATGTGCTTACTCCGGTATTTATTTTTCCCTCTTTCTCCGTTCTTCCATTCTACGAACTTTCCATCTTTCCGACGAAGGGCTACGCCTGAAACGTCACACACTCTCTCTTTCTTTTCCCGAGCGTCCAATAACACTATCCGTATCACGTCCTCACTTTGTTGTTTTTTTTGTTATTGTTTTTTTAACTTATATATATATATATATATATATATATATATATATATATATATATATATATATATATATATTTCTTCTGTGAACCAAGTCCAGCTTGCGTTCATTATGTTATTTATGAATTTGTGCCTGATTCTTTCTGTTTGCTGGCGCGGCCATGTGATTCGGGACCTCGCGTTTACAAAGACGTGTTTTATATCTCAGACATACTGCGCATCAGCATGGAACATTCTTTTACTCAATCGCTGGATAGACCAAAGCTTCGTCAGGGAATTTAGTAGACGAGAACTGTGCGAAAATCCGTCGCATTTATATATGTATGTATGTATGTATGTATGTATGTATGTATGTATGTATGAATGTGTATGTGTGTATATATCTATGTATATATCTATGCATGCATGTATGTATGTGTGTGAATGCGTATTTATGTATATAAGTGCGTGTATATATATATATATATATATATATATATATATATATATATATATATATATGAATATATATATACATATATATGTATTTATGTATGTATATCGATCTTGCTCCACATGCAGCCAATAAATAATTATAATTACTTATATACAAATTCCTATATAAAATATATGGCATCTTCGAAAACATAATAGATATATAACGTACAGAAATATTAACTCTAAACGCTACCAGTAATTCAAATCAAAATATGCTATATATATATATATACACACACACACACACATATATATATATATATATATATATATATATATATATATATATATATATATATATATATATATATATATATATATATATATATATATATATACATATATATAAATAAATATACATCTATGTGTGTGTGTATGTGTCGTATGTATATAAAACAAAATAAAAAAATGGATGCTAAAAGTTATGAATATATTTAGACATTCTCAGATAAGTGGCATCAAATCTTCGAGAAAATTTTTTGATCCTTCAGATTTAAATGTATTTTATATTATTTGTATTATTCCCCTCTCTCTCTCTTCTCGCTCCCTGTTTAAGCATGCGTAGATACATAGAGTCTTTGTCTGTATGTGTATATGTGTATTTTGTACTCTATTATATTTTATTACATTTACTATTCAAACAGTATTTATATGCATAAACATTTGTATATAGAAAACTGTTTGTTGAAATAATTATTCGTAGAAAATTACATTCCTCTACAAATGTATTTATAAATATATAAATATTGTTACGTATTTATTGATATTCATAGGATTGTGACACCCATACCTCATCCAGACACACTTGAATATACACAAACATATACACTCAGGCAACAACACATACACACACATATATGTACACAACCACGCATGCATAGACACATACATGTATATATATATATTTATATATATATACATACATATATATATATATGTGCATATATATATATATATATATATATATATATATATATATATATATATAGATAGATAGATAGATAGATATATGGATAGATAGATATATATATATATATATATATATATATATATATATATATATACATATAAATATATATATATATATATATATATATATATATATATATATATATGTGTGTGTGTATATACATATATATATATTTAAATATAAATTATCTCCCTGCATTTATTCATATGTACATATGTGTGTGTGTGTATATATATATATATATATATATATATATATATATATATATATATATTATATCTATACATACATATTCAATAATTATGCGTGTGTGTGTGTGCGTGTGTGTGTGTGTGTGTGTGTGTGTGTGTGTGTGTTCTCACATTTTGTGATTATGTATGCGTCATTCTTTCCATACGATATCATAGATTGTTTTGGAATGAATTATAAACTAGTGTATCTCACTATTAACATCTGTTTTGTCCTCGAGGAGAAATAAACAAATCACAACTTTTCTTCTATGTTATTGTTTCCATTTATGTACATTGGAAGTTTCTACACGAAGAAAACAAAATAATTGAAATATAATCTTAGAAAACTTTGAAAACATAGAAATATTTTCAATGATATTACAAAGAATCTTTCAATATTCTTTTACTGAATATTTGGAAATATATTTTATCGTATCTTATAAATATTTGGAAATATTTTATGAAGTTTAGGGATTTTGTTAAAAGGAATTTTTGTCATATATTTTTTTTCATTTACTATATTTTCTAAATTTTCTTAAGTGCTTGCTTACTTTTTCCAGGGTGAGATATATACGGAAGCTTAGCAATATGTATCGTCGCTGTGAGTGTATACTTTGTACAGTTGAAAACAATTCTCTTTAGCTCTTTAGATATTCATGACCACTGGGAGTTTCGCTGATAAAATATGCCCATATTCTGTATGAAGTCAGCTCTCATAAAAATCTATAAACAGGGAGCGGTAAAATATCAATTTCACTGTTCTTGATAAAATATTTTAACAGCAAACGCACGATGTGCAGCAGTAACAGTGAAATAACTGGATGAATAATTAGCTATATGAATGCATAATTACCATTTGTCTAGCGTCACTAGCGCTACATCAATGTACCCCCTGTATAATGGAGTATCTGGTTAATAATATCGAGGGTATAGTTATGCAAGATATAATTCAACATCACATGTTACCGTCACTGGCGAACGGAACATACGTGCAGGAAGGTTTCCCCTTGCAACCATATCTCAAAGAAGCTTGGTTTATTGAAGCAACTCTGTGAATATTGACACTTACCTTGACAAAAACATGTCTCTCTATCTGTATAACACATCGAGGCAATGAATTTCTCTGAGTTGTTCATTGTCCTTGACTGAAAATTCCCGTAAATCTTTCTTTGTTAGATTGCGTTGATGCCTAGACCCTCACAAATCAAAACGATGCATATAGCTCGGACTCATCCTTTGGTTTTTGAAATTTAGAAAATATCTTCCCATGGGTCGCTTACCTGTATTCCATGGCGTATAAGTGACCGGAATCACAACATTCCCAGAGAACGGAACGCCGGCCCTTCACAGGATTCATAACCAAAGATTTTCAGGCGAGGAGACAAATCGATTACTCTGACTCAAATAATTGACCTGTTCTTTATTTTAACGGTGTATAAAAGCAATGTTGAACTTAACTGGATTTGAACGTAAATATCCGGACGAAATACAACTTATCATTTTGTTCAACATGTTTATGATTCTGCTAGCTCGCCTTTTTCTCCATTTGGTACCAATGCAAATTTCATGTGAATAAGAACTTGCCTAACGATATTTGTGCTGAGGAAAGGAAACAAAAACGCAACGCAAACAAGAAAACCTAATGAGTTTTTAATCTCACAAAGTCATTAAAATTCAATTTGTATCTGTCGTTTTGGGTGAGTGCTGTTTGTATATAAAACGGATTATGTCAACATTTGCTTCAGCGACCCTAACTCTATTCCACAGAAAGCCAAGCATTGACGCTCTGTTGATTGCATTGCTCCACGGCAAGAGAAAAGTGAACCACTAATAACGCTTGCTCGCGTTGATAAATTAATTACCATTCACATAATCCGGGTTTCAAATCTTGAAACAAGGATAGATATTTCGAGGGGATGAGGTCAAGTGGATTGCATCAACCGCGAGTGTTCATTTAGTATTTATTTTATAGAACCTGAAAGGGTAACAGGCAAAGTCGATGTCAGTGGAACTTGAGCACAGAACTTGAAATGTCTCTAAGCATTCTGCCCAAGCGTGCTAACGTTTCTTATTTCTTTATTTCCGAGAAGGGGTTACACACAGAGGGGACAAACAAGGACAGACAAAAAATTAAATCGATTACATCGACCTCCAGCGGGTAACTGGTACTTAATTCATCGACCCGAAAGGATGAAAGGCAAAGTCGACCTCCGCGAAATTTGAACTCAGAACGTAGCGGCAGACGAAATACCGTAAAGCATTTTCGCCCGGCGTGCTAACAATTCTACCAGCTCGCCGACTTAGACCAGTCGCATAATATTTTTCATCTAAATTACTTGATGCATATATAAATATATTTTGGCCTTTCTCTGATATTAAGTCTTATTATTCATATTATCACAAGGGCGGCGTTCGGGCAGAATCGTTAAAACAACAAGTGCCATGCCTAGGTATATTTCTTCCGGCTCTTTGGATTTATGTTCAAATCCCGCCATGATCTACTTTCCTGTTCATCCTTTCGCATTCGATAAAATAAAGTACCAGTCATGTCTAGGGTCGGTGTAATTAACTAGCAACTCCACCAAAATTTCAGATAATGTGCCTACAGTAGAAATGATTATTATAACATCGTTATTCTCTGAATCTCCAGATTATCAATGTTTTATGTGAGATATCACTGAAATATCTGCTAGATATCAACTTCTCTGAATAACTACAATGATGCGGTGGGTTTGCTACGAAGGTGTCTATTTTAACATACTTTTCTACGTTTAGTTTTTTATGTTTGTTTCTGTAATTTACTATTATTCTTTTTCATGTGAGTGTTTTATTAGGAGATCTTTTTAATATCTGCCTGATAGAAGTGGTCCTTAGTTGAGAATATATCTACGATATAAGCATTTACAGTTATTGCTGTCTTATTAATTTAATCCTCTCTTGTACGTGTTAGAGAGCACATGTTTCTTTTCCAACCTTGAGATAAGCTTTGAGAATTGTTTTCTAAACATTTTTGAGCACCATATACTAACATATCTATTGCCGTCAATCATATTTAGAGGAGGTGCATTCTCCCATAAATTTTCATAGATTTTCCTTTAGCGTTCAAGTCTTCGTGAGCATGTTAACTATCAATATACATCATTATTTTGATTCCTGCTGTTTTATCGGTTGGAAATAATTTCACACTAGTCTGACAGTCATAAGCATGCATTAACAAATGTCCTCTCTGCTGATTTAAATCGACAGAAAAGATTGTTCTCATCTAACTCCAAAGTACTTTCTGGTGGTGTCTCTCACTGAGGGGACACAGCCATAGCAAAATACCGGTGTCTAATAGTCCATTAACGTAACTGGAGAGAATGTGTTACTTATTATCTATAAGGAGAAGACGTTTTCCGAAGACGAAGCCCAGCGGTGAAAAGCAAGTTACACATTGAAGTTTGCTGCAACATGTAGAGAATTTAATATAAGCATCATTTTGTTTCCGTTTCTAGATTTGACTTCCCATTGTGTTAATATGATGAGATTTAAAATGCAGATGTGTATAAGGACATGTGGAAGGTTTTTGTAACGCTTTGCTGTTGCTGTCGATTCCTGAGCAGTCTGTAATCATCTCGTTCCAGCTGGGATGTAAAAGAATCAAGGAATTCGAAGTGCTCATTATCTTAGCGAAATAATATGGTATCGGAGTCCTTTTTTGCCAGAACACATTGATGACCCAGCAACGAAGAACCAGCAGCGAAAATTTCGTGCAAGTCAGCAATGATCTGCGTATCATTGAATCATTGGTTTGGTACAAGAGTATTAGGGTCTCCAGCAATCTTGGCGTAGCAATGGATAATACCATGTTGAAGTGACGGTAACTGTGGCCATTCTCACCCAGAAGTGAGCTATGAAAAAGCTTTCTTAGACAAACTCAGGCAGACTTGTAGAATACTGAGACTAATACAGATATGTATTATCACCTGACACTCTGAATATGTAACGAGCAGTGTTAAACCAATTTGTCACATCTCCTCTCGTACTGTGAGAGATTCTGCTTCTACTTGTTAAAAGGGTTCTGCTGTCGCCATGACTTATGAAGATCGATGTAGCGTAAATGATAATATGGTGCGAAGGTGTTACAGCATGTAATTTTAGGTTTGTAAGGATGCCTAGCAGACTGAAAAATCATCATTATTGTTTTTTGTAACTTTTAAGCTTCGATTTCCTAATCTGCGGATCCAATCCCACGCTATTGACATTTGGTCTTATCTGATATTCTTGTTCTTTAGGAGTCATGTTCAAAATGTGGCACATATGCGATCATGTCCTGTCCTCCCACAGTTATCTGGGGGGGGGGGGGTTCTGTAGCAGTTCCACTTCTTGATATTTAATGACTCTTTCTTCCAACAAGTTCGTCAAGATTGACATCCATATCATTCTGTTCCCACCTCTGCTTCATTTCCCTTCAATTTTCCTAGCCATCGCTAAATTCTCCACGCTCTCTTTCCTTTTCACATGAGCAAGAAATCTAAGTTGCTTGACCCATATCTCACGAAGTAGTTTCCTATTTACCGCAGACCGGGTCCCCACATTTGATTAGACATGAAAAATATTATTTTCATAGTATGGGGGCTATTCTATAGAGCCTGTTGAAGTTAATGGTAAGGTTAAGTATTTTTTCATTCATTCCTCGTGAGTCCTAGAATTTTGATGACCAGTGATGCTCTTCCGTCTCCATACTCCACATTATCCTGGCATCAGGAGCCAGGCACTTTACCTCCTTAGCGTATTTGGGATTTTTCTTGTCCTGGAGACCGTTGTCCTGCTTGATGTTACTGAAGATGGTCGTGTCCCAAAGGATTGTGGCATTTTTCCGTGAATGTCCTTCATTGCTGATCATATTTCTCTGTCACCTTCATTATGAAACTCCAACATATTTTCCACTAACGATTTTTTATAATTGTGTTCGATGGCTTCATAATATTTTCTGGAGATGCAGTCATGCAGATCTCCTCCAGCCTTAATGATTCAATGGTGATAGGATCTAATTGAAGGACTGATACAATGCGCCCGTTATTCGTTCCCATCATCTCTGCTTTCTGTCCGATGCTCTTATTTTAAATTTTGTGTATTGACAAAACCACACACTAATGTTCTGTGAAATTTGGCGTAGTTCCATGTTTAGTTCCCGCTTTGTATATGCTGTTGCATTGGCAGAAACAACTAGAACACATGTAACTGGCACCGCGTCGGTTACAACGATGAGTGTTTCAGCTGATTCCATCAAGAGAACAATCTGTACGTGAAATTAACGTGTAAGTAGCTGAGTACTCCACAGACACGCGTACCCTTAACGTAGTTTTCATTGAGATTTAGCGTGGCACAGAATGTGACAAGATTGGTATTTTGAGTTTTACGTACAACTCCTTTTTGCCAGCTAAGTGGACTGGAATAAAGTGGAATAAAGTGTCTTGCTCAAGGACACAGCACACAGCTGGGTATCGACCTCAGGAGCTTACAGTTATTAGCCTAATACCCTAACCATTAAACTATGAACATTCAACTAAGATAAATATGGCAAGGTATTTTCTGTAACATTCTAACGATTCTGCATGTTCGCCGCTCAGTGAATTCGGTCTATCAAAGTTGCCTACATTGGTTGTTACTTAAAGGGTTTCGAAAGAAAACCGAAAAACCCACGGACGTATTGGTCGGCAAGTTACATAGTTAATCTCAGTTAATCACTGTTTTTCAACTCTTTACATTGAACATGTAATACTCTCACAGTTGATTAAGTATAACCACTCTGATTTCTATCTACAACCAAACTGCGTTTGCATTGACATATGTGCATGCACATGCATGTGCATGCACATGCATGTGCATGCACATGCATGTGCATGCACATGCATGTGCATATGATGGTTTATGTGCGTTTCTGTTTATATGTATATATACGAGGGTGCGCGATTGTTTACTTCCAAGAATTAAAGTTGTTCTTTTCATCGGGGGGGGGGGGGGTAGAAAAACGCATACAAAATACATTCATTACATTTGTGAATCGTAATATTTTTGAAAACAAATTTCTATATCTACTCTTTTCGTTTGTACTGGAAAATATATTCTTAATATTTCCTATTTTGTATTTATCTTGTAACATTTTCTTCACACAAGAATAACAGTATCTAAACAAGGAAAAAACAATGCACAAAAACATAAACCACAACGGAAAACAACAACAACAACAACAACAACAGCTAATAGTAATATCAATAGAGAAAAAGAAAAATAAGATTGTAATATTTGTAAATATATGTAAATAATTTTGTTTATTTGTGAAACGTAAATTAAAAAGAAAATGAAATGAATGTGTAATTCTCGAACGAATAACTTTGATATTTTTGTTATAGTTAGCGGAATTTTTTCCGTTTTTTCGTTTCATTTCCTTCTTTGACTTGAGTCACTGGCTGACATCCTAACTTAGTTGAGTCATATCTCCATATCTATCTATCTATCTATCTATCTATCTATCTATCTATCTACGTATATATATTTGTATATACATGTATATATATATATATATATATATATATATATATATATATATATATATATGTATATATGTATATATATGTATATATACATATATATCTATATATGCACTGACCATAAGCACATAGGCGGACAAAGTATGCATATATATATACATATATATGTACATATATATATATATATATATATATATATATATATATATATATATATATATATATATATATATATATATGGTGTGTGTGTGTGTATACAAATTTACATACGCATATGTATGTCTATACCTAACTATACTCACGTTTGTATGTATGTATATATATGTATGTATGTATATATGTACGTATGTATGTATGTATGTATGCATCTATCTATCTATCTATCTATCTATATATATATACATATATATATATATATATATATATATATATATATATATATATATGCATAAGCATACGTATATTTATATATGTACATATGTAAGCAATCTCAAACACACAATCACACACACGTTCATATATATATATATATATATATATATATATATATACCTACGCAGAGAAATATTCCCTCATTCATTTTCTATTTATCATCATCATTGGAGTTATTTCCCCTTAATTTTGTACCTACATTAATTCTTTAAAAGAAGGTAAACCTACATTTGTATAGCAGTTTTCAACTTCCATTCAAATGTAGTGAAGGTAATTATTATTATTATTATTATTATTATTATTATTATTATTATTATTATTATTATTATTATTATTCTTCTTCTTATTATTATATTTTTTTTGTTATCACAATCATCACCACACCAACTGTGATAAAGCAGCCGAGATTTCTAAAACAAAGAACTACAGCAAGAACATCAGTTACATATCTCAGTCAGAAATTCTGTATTTACTAGTAATGGCGTTTCGGAGCATCTTCCGACACAGCTTCTTGTGGTAAAATAATGAATCTAGTTCATTTCGAATTTGTAAATCATGTGTTTATCAACGCTGTATACTGCATAAATACAAACTCAAAGAAGCACAAGAACGCACACGTATTTGTACATATATATATATATACATATATATATATATATATATATATATATATATATATATACATATATATATATATATATATATATATATATATATATATATATATATATATATATATATATATATATATATATATATATATATATATATATATATATATATATACATACATATATATATATATATATATATATATATATATATATATATATATATATACATATATATATATATATATACATACATATATATACATACACACACACAAACACACACACACACACGCACACACACACACACACACACATATATATATATGTATGTATGTATGTATGTATGTATATATATACATATATATACAATAATGCCTCACGCTATGGCGGACTCTAAGGTCAGACTACCATAAAAAACACATTTCTACCGAACGCGAGGAAATGCAACTCTCAAAGACAGCCCCTTAAAAACAGACTAAATTATGAATCATGATTTCGTAGTTATTGTAGTATTATAAAACCTCTACTCGTCAGTATAATATGGTCAAGATAAATATAAGTAAACAGAAAATCCACATGCCAAACGAACACCGCGTATCCAATATAGTACATAGAAGACTGTTCATCGCTATTTACCTATGTAAGTCGCGGGAATTTCGAATTGCATCTCCGTTAGTCTGACCTTAGAGTCCCACGTAGCGTGAGGCATTATTGTATAGTAATGCCCTTATATAAATAAATATATATTTTGTGAATAAATGAGGATTTTCCCCCTTATGAGGTTTTTTTCACGCTAGCTACTTGATACATTCTTGTAAAAGAATTCATCCTATTACTGAAGTTATATATATATATATATATATATATATATATATATATATATATATATATATACTAATAGCTAAGCCGGGTCTCAACCGGTCGGTTTTGATGATGTGGCTGTAAAACCTGCTCTGCGTATCTGTGTAAGCATTCGACTTGTTTGGGCACGCTTACGTTAAAAAACAATTTTAGAATTACTTTTTCTGTCAAAACGCGAAAAATAACAGTCCAACAAGAAAGAAAAAACAACCAAGATTCAACCAAATCAAAAAATAAACTCAAATACTAAACGAACAAATATGAACCATCCCACTTCCATCGCGCGCGCATACGCACACACACAAACACACACACACACATGCACATTCCCATACCCCCATTTTACATATACACACACATATTCACACAGAGTTGAAACGGTGTTCGATTCATTTTTTCAGCGTCCAATTTTCATCATCCCACTACCAAGTATGACAACACCTTTTCCTTCCATATTCATCTATCACCCAACTCCTTTCTCTTCATAAACACAAGAGTATTATTATAACAGATTATCTCGGTAACCATGGGAGCTATGAAAAAATACAAAGCTCAGCATCACCACCAGATCATTCTACACATGTGTGTAATTTTTCGCGCAAAAAGAATCGCCCATGACAAATTTATATATATATATATAAGTATATATACGTTCCACATTATCACGACTTAACTTCGGCGCCTGCGTGACTGGCCCGAATAGCGTACCTCGCAGACTAATACAACTTGCTGTGTCTGTCCGGTATTTATTAGTGGCAGACCAGCCCACTTCTCATTTGAAGGGGTTCGACACAACACCTCCCTCGTAGATATTTTTTCACACATTATTATTATTATTATTATTATTATTATTATTTTTATTATTATTATTATTTCTTTTTCTTCCACACATTTATCTTTCGCTTCAGAATGCCGCAGGTAGTACCAGTCTACATGGTTTACCGGTAGCGCTACTAGCACATTGTGACCTGACAGTAATCTTACAAACGGATTGATATTATTTTTCCGTGTGTGTAGTTCAGTTCTGTGTTGGAGTTTCAGTTTTCTCCGGCATTTTTTTCTTGAGAACTTTTTTTTAGTAGAATTTACACATTTTTAATGTGTGTATACTATTTTTCACTGCATGTACTTCAAATCTATGTTAGTCATATCTGCCACTGCGTGTAGTTAGACTCCTCGTCACCAGTGATATGTCCCGCATTATGACGATGTGACCTCGTCGTCTGCGTCACTGGCACGAACAGCTTACCTCGCTAACTCTACTTACTGTATCTGTCCACTATCTATTAGTAGTGGACTAACTTACTTCTCACTTGGGGGTGTCTGCCACAACAATATATATATACATATATATGTATGTGCACACATGCAATCACACACCGGCTCACATATGCAGGTACATGTATTGGTATCAACAAACTCGAAACAGGAGCTCGATAACATGTAATAGATGTTTCCGCTGGGCCATTTGAGAGATTTTCCGGTGTCTTTTTCCAACATTCCTTCGGTTTTCCAGACAATACTAACTAGATAATAGAAGTAGCGAACGTAAATGGAGTGAAAGACATGAGCGGTTGGATAACATACAGCCCAAAGTAAAAAAAAGAAAAGCGACAAAGAAAAGAAAAAAGATTCCTTGTAAACAACTGATGGGGATTCTATCTCTGCTGATGGTCTAACACAGCTTGAAACGACTACTGTTGGTGCCTTGTTATCACCACAGAATGTGAAACACGTAGCAATGTATGTATCTGTTCCTACGACACAATTAAAGTGTATGTTGAGTGGAGAAGTAAAATTTACATTTCAAATTATCAGAAGCAAAATATATGTACTGAAGCCAATTAACATTCAATTATTCCTTTTGTCTGAGCATTCAGTTTTATTCAAACTCAACGTTTATACTTGCATTTGTTTCTACACGTTATAATCAGCTATAAGCTAATCGTCTTTATTTTTCCCCTGATAACCTTTAAGCAAAACAACAAACTACAGATCTCTCCTAGAAACCTACCCACGAAAAGTTTTATAGTTTAACCTCTTCGCTTTCTTTACAGAGTGATGATAAAACGTTTGTTTAAAATATTTACTTTACTTTTCAAATTTTCTACAAAAGCTGTGTTGTGCAATATTAATTAATATATTGCATGATTAATTAATTTTTCTCCTAAATGTCTTGTTAAATCTACACCGCTAAGTAATTAATCGCAGACATGTATATAGTTTGGTGCAATCATCAAAGACAGTATAGAGTTTGAATGGATTTAATACCAGCGTGCCAAAGTATGTAAAGTTTGGTCGTCATCTAATGCATTCTCACTTAACACACTTTTGTTACCATATTTCTGTTTAAATACACTGCTTTGTTTCAATTAATTTTATATATAATGAAGGATTTAGTGAAATAAATATGTCATTATTAAACTGATGTTTGGAATTTTAATTAACATGACATTTTCTAGGAAGATTTTAATGTAGATCGGTTTAAAACGAGCATTTTGTATCATAAATCCAGGATCGGTCTTGAGCGGATTGATGTAAAGAAAACCCTATTTTGATGATGTCGTCTGGGATTTACTGTGGTTAAATTACAATGTGACTGGATGATCACGGATGGGATGCGTTTGATCGTACGAGGGTGAGTCAAAAGGTAATGCGATTTTGTTTAGAACAGGTATAATTACCAACACAGGAACAGGTATCATACATCGAAATGAAGCTGGTCCTCTGTAGATCACATCCCTACTTCTCAACATAGTCAACGTTCCTCACAACAGCAATGTTCCACATGCGAATGAGAGCATGTATCCCTGCCCCGTAAAACTCTGTTGACTGTTCTTTGAGTCACTTCTTCACTATCTCCACACTCACCAAATTTAGCGCCTTCAGACTATCTTCGCTTCGGCGCCACGAAAGGGGGTTTGACAGGAAAACATTATTCCAGTGACGAGGAAGTGAAAACTGTAATGAAGAAGTGTCTCAAAAACAGTCAAAAGAATTTTATATGGTAGGGATACATGCTCTCATTCGAAGGTGGAGCATTGCTATTGAGAGAAACGGTGACTATGTTGAGAAGTAGGGATGTGATCCACACGGGACCAACTTCATTTTGATGTAAGATACATGTTCCTGTGTTGGTAATTATACCTGTCCTAAACAAAATGGCATTACTTTTTGACTCACCCTCATAGATCTGCTTTATCATTCTGTTACCGTATTTCGATTTTTTTGGGGGAAAAAAGAAGTTAATAAAATAACAAATATTATGAAGCTGTTATTTCAAGGTATCGAGCCGACAGAGTCATTAGCACACCAAAGAAAAAGCTTCGCGGCATTTTGTCAGTCTTTGCATTCCGTGTTCCAATTCTGCCGAGGTCGATTTTCCTTTCATTCTCTCGGCGTCCATAAAATAATATTTTCCTATCATTAAGCTCAATATAGATTTACGTCTTCCTTGACAACATTTTTGGCCATGTGCCAAAATTTGAAACTATTATCGAGATACTGTTTGGAACATGACTGAACAAGAAATTTTCGTTGAAGGTTTTGTTGAACTACTTTATTTTGTCTTCAATTAATTTTAAAAACAGAATGAAGATTTTATGGAAATAACTTTGTCATTATCAAACGGGTAACTGGAAAATAAATTAGCAAGAAATTATGATGAAAGTTCTTAATTTAATCACTTTCAACAAAAAATTTATATCATAGATTCAAGGACACTTTATCGAGGTAGGTATCAAAAATGTTAAATTATTCGCCTCCATTGGAAATTGATATAATATAAATTAATATAGTTCAGAAAATATGCCCACATGATCATGCGCGCGCACACACAACATTATAGCGAATAAAATCAGCAGCTTTTCTTTTGAATTGAAATTTGAAACACCGTCACGAAATTTGGAATCTTGATAATGCTGGAATCTAAAAGCGATGCGATTAATAAAATACAGCTTTGATTATTTTTTTTTCTCTGAATATTTGATTTTTCAAAAATCTTTGTGAAAAACTGAAAGAAGTACAGGAACAGTTTGAATAAACGACGAACAGATATATCGTGTGCTTTAGTCGTGTCTCAAAGCATATGTGATAATAAGTTTATTTTGCTGTATCAGCAGCAACTATGCTTTCAGAATTTCTATTTTCCTGACAACCAAAGGGTAGAAAGTAGGGGATTAAGAACCCTTCTTTAACCGGAATGTAATCAATGTAAAAACTTATCCAATAATTTGCAAGATATTTTAGATAATACAGTTTCTCTAGTTCTCGCTTAATTTTCCCAAACGTATGAATGTAATTTTTCCACAGTTATGCCTGTAATAAGTTAATGTGATGAATTAATTCTTAATTTCTTTCAAGAATTATAATTTTCCTCCTTTATTTTATTTTGTTTGAAAGTGAATAACAATTGCCACCAATGTTTTTAGATTATTCCCTCTGTAACTTTATGTGAGATTTCAATAATTAAAGATTTAAGAACGTAGGAAAGGAAATCTATGCATTCCTATTTTCTTAATTCTCCATTTTCATGCCATTTATTTTCCTCGAATTATTTCTATCGACTCGTTATATTTTTAATTTCAATTGCCCAAAATATTCACCGGCATATATATACGTAACCCTTATTCAATAATTAGGTATACGTAACTCGCCTTTTTATAATGTCCGGTCACTTACGAGTGCTACTGGCAACATTTGATCCAATACAACCTGTTGCATGCTCAGGTCGTCGGCGACTAAACCGGCAACTTTGATGCGTACGTTGATTTAGACACCCTGCGGGATGAAAAACAAGACAAGTCAAAGAGTGGAAGAACTCTTAAGAGTCAACGGTCATCCAACATTGTGTATATCGATGAATTAACCTCAATGACGAAGATTGTCCGAGCCAGAGTCACGGTTAAATCATTAGGAGCAGCATGGTGGATGTGAATCTGGGTATTTTGATCTTCATTTCGCAAAACTACACGGCACAGTCTGGGCGTAAGAACTTCTTCAGCCAACGGTCAAAGATCAACCAATCCAGTTAGCATATTACTGCCATTTGATAGCACTGACCGTGCATCAACTCACTTTAGTGAGTTGGAAACATTATGGAGTTCTGGAATCACGTAGTGTCACC